>NW_024753291.1:0-170000 GCF_018991925.1 Homarus americanus
CATCTGTTACTTTTACTTTACTTTTATCCTCTTCACCAGAGCGCACTTTCGGAAAAGTAGTGTTAGTAGTGTGGGGTACGTGATATTGGTTCACACTCAGGATGGGATAGAGAAAGGAAACTCACAATGTGCTCTCTGTATACATATTGTATTGGATGTACAATGCAGCTTGGTGCTGGGAAGGCAGCATGGTTACAAGCATTGAGTAGAGAGAGCTGGTTGGTGAGGGTGCTCAGAGGAGGACCAGCTTGTGGGTCGCCATGGTCGCCGGCTGGAGCGGGAGCCGCCAGGCAGGAGCGGAGGAGGAGGTGTTGCTTGCTGGTGGCTGTAGGTAGAAAGAGATAGGTCACCACGAGGTGAGGTCTTATATAGCGGGGGTAGGCATGGCTTAATAGTTGACCTCAGTCACTGTTAGGCGGCACTGGTTGCCGACCTAGACCACGAGGCATACAATGGGGAATTCGAGGATCAGCTAGTCAGCGACAAACAGCGTTTGTAGGGGAGGAATCCACTACAATACTCCCCATTCCCTCCAGACAGTGTAGGAGACTTGTTGTCTGCAGGGTTGCATCCCACATATGAGGCATAGTGGGCGGTGCAGGAGACTTGTTGTCGGCAGGGTTGTATGCCACATGTGAGACATAACGGCGAGGGCGTGGATGAGCCGGCCACTAGGGGAGACAACTGTCTAGATACACGAGATCTGTGGGAGAAGAGAGGGAGAAGGAGGATTGTGGAGGCAATGAAAGTTGTGCTTCCCTCGCGGCAGGTACAGAGTCCTCAGATTCGCCTGCTAGGGTGTGTGGGTTTGGGTCAGGAGCAGGGGCTGCATCAGGAAGAGGGTCCATGACAGCAGCAGGGTGCATGACAGCAGCAGGGTCCACGACAGCAGCAGGGTGCAGGACAGTAGCAGGGAGAACCTGAGGGAGAAAAAAAAAGGTGTGTGGGGCCGCTCAGGCGCATGGGCCGCGTCGGGAGCAGGGGCTGCCAGGCAGGAGCGGAGGAGGGTCCGCGTCAGGAGGAGGGTCCAGGACAGTGGCAGGGGGTACTGCTGGGCCAGGGGCGGCGTCTGAGGCAGGACGGTGTGTTGGGGTCGGTAGGACGTGGTGCTTGGGGCAGGAAGAGAATCTGGTGTCTGCTTAGAGAAGCAGAGCTGCTCTAGGGTGTCGAACCTGCGGTGTAGAGACAGTAGCTGTAGAGCCGATGAGAGCTGCCTCTGTGTGGATAAGCCAGTCTTCCATGTTGCTTGAAGACTGGGAGAGTGATCAGTTTCTCCTCCATCCTGTGTGAGTGCGAATCTCCGGGGGTCACCATTTGTGGGGTAAGAGTTGTTGGTTGACACTCAGGATGGGATGGAGAAAGGAAACTCACAATGTGCTCTCTGTATACATATTGTATTGGATGTACAATGCAGCTTGGTGCTGGGGGGGGGTGGCAGCGTGAGTCCAAGTGTGATGTAGAGAGAGCTGGTTGGTGAGGGTGCTCAGAGGACAGACAGCTTGTAGGGCAGCATGGTCGCCGCCGGGAGCGAGGGCCACCAGGCAGGAGCGGAGGAGGAGGAGGTGTTGCTTGCTGGTGGCTGAAGGTAGAAAGAGGGGTAGGTCACCACGAGGTGAGATCTTATATAGCGGAGGTAGGCGTGGCTTAATAGTTGACCTCAGTCATTGTTAGGCGGCGTTGGTTGCCGACCTAGACCACGAGACATACAATGGGGAATTCGAGGATCGGCTAGTCACCGACAAACGGCGTTTGTAGGGGAGGAATCCACTACAGTAGGAACTTAGCCATCACAGCCAAATTTCCACTAAGTCTGTTTTATTATGGCAGTTATTGTCCAGTGTTAGCATAGCAGGAAACCAGAGTACCCAGAGAAAACCTGTGGCTCGGTAGGGTGACTTGGAGTCACACTGGATAACGCCTTTCGCCTATCTGACCCAGGGGACACCTGGCCGGGCATTGAACCCATGGCACAATATTGAGAGACGTCACTTCCACCAACACCTGTGACCTTATAAAAACCACCCAAACGGCTAGTAAACTGCAAAGTAGTGTAATACTGGAGGAGATGGCTAACACTAGAAGTTGTTCGATTTCGTTCATTGCCCACTTGGGACAAATAATATTGTTGGTAATTTTATTGGTTAAAATACTCGAAAAAGGCTAATACAGTATATATGACTAACCCGCCGGGCTGCATAACGCCGATGAGGCCGTATCATCTCACGTCCAGAAATTCCTAAATTTTCTGTTTTATGTACCGAGGAAGTTAGGTAAAGTTAGGTAGGTTTGTTTGTTTAGGTCTGTTCTTCATAACCACAAATGTTAAGTAGTGTTTATTTAAAAGAAAAAAGAAAAATTTTAACATATTTCTACAAACTGCAACAGTGTCCACTATAATATAACAATGAAAATCCGGCGTTTTTATAACTGTTGTCAATCAATTTCGCCCGCAGGATCTGCAGGATCTGACGAGGACTCCGCAAAACCACAGGAAGATCTAAATAATTTTTTTGAATGGTCTGAAAAATGGAAGATAAAATTCAATGTGGACAAATGTAAAGTACTGTACTCAGTTTAGGAGATGTAAACCCGGAAACCAGATACCTGATGAACAACAATGTTATAGAGAAATCCTACTGTAAAAAAGATTCAGGAGTAATGGTAGGTAGGAATCTCAAGCCAAGTAAACAATGTGTATTTGCTCGGAACAAGGTTAATAAAGTACTTGGATTCATACAAAGGAGTATTAGTTACAAGACTAGTGAGGTCAACCTAAAACTTTATCTTGTGCTTGTGAGACCTCACTGGGATTACGCAGTTCAATTCTGGTCACCGTATTACAGAATGGATATAGAAATAGAATCCTCAGAAAGAATTCAGAGGAGAATGACAAGACTAATCCTGGGCATTGGGAACCTCGAGTACAGAGGCAGGTTAAAGCATCTTAATTTGCACTCCCTCGAGAGACGTTGAGTGAGGGGCGATATGATGGAGGTGTATAAATGGAAGTCAGGGCTAAACAAAGGGGACATTACAAAGGTACTCAAACTATCCAACCAGGAGCAAACTCGTAACAATGGTTTTAAATTAGACAAATTTAGATTTAGGCGCAAAATATGTAAACATAGGTTTGGAAATAGAGTAGTGGATGAGTGGAACAAGTTCCAAATATCATCATTAACTCAAATACACTGGATAGCTTCAAACATAGGTTGGATGGATATATGAGCAATAGGGGGTTGGGTGTAAATGGGACTGCCCAGTATGGGCCAATAGGCCCGCTGCAGTTTCCTCCATTCATATGTCCTTATGTAAGTAGGTGTTGGCAACTACTAAATACTAACCCATTCATTTTTTGACATGTTCTTATCATTTTACAGTAGTAAGTATTTTAAAAAGAGACAACTTTTTTTTAATTATCAGTAATTTTTTTTTCTTTATCTACGAACATAACTAACATGCAGTGGGCACATGAAGAAAACCCTAGGACAAATAATAAGATGTTTTTCATTCATTTTGTTTTTATTATTATTATTTACAGTTTATGAACACTTCAATGACATGTAAAATATTAAATATATTATACAGTATCATAAGACTGCAATACTTAACCGGTACTACTATAGTATGCAGTCTACCGAGCAGGAGTTGGTCTAGCAGGACATTTACAATGTAGTGTCTATTAACCCAACCTAACCTAACCTAATTTAATCTAATATATCTAAACCAAACCTAACCTAACTTAACCAAACCTATCTTAACCTAACCTGGGTTAGGTTAGGTTAAGTTATTGGATGTTAGTGTAAATATCCCAGTAGATACAACCCCAGCTTAGTAGATATAGACCCATACTATTGTAGCTCCAGCTGGGTTGACTACATACAATAGTAGCACCACCTAACCCATTCTGCATTTTAACTGAGGATAATCAAATGCATTTTAAAATAAAATCATCCACATATTTCACACAGATATACATGGAGATGTTCGGGGTACTTAGTTCTAACTACAGGAGCGAACATAAATACCTGTAGAGTTTTGTAGGTTGTATTCAACGGAAATATACAGGAGTGCGCTTACAAGCACAGGTAGTCCCTTACACTCTTTATGGGCCAACTGACCTCTCCCTGACCTCTCAGGCGACATGTTAAGTGGTACATTAGCAGCTTCCAGATGTCGCCAGGCACATTATCTAAGCGTGTGGTGACATGAAACGGGCATTGCCACACGCTACTGACTAGAGAAGTAACGTACTGTATATAAGTAGGGTACTGTACATACAAGGTATACATACAACATACATAATATACATACAATACAGTACAGGTATTAATATGTAATATATATCTGTATGTGTAAATTAAATTTTTTAATAATAGATAAACAAAAACTTTTCATTTTAACTGAATGGAGCTTTTGTCTGGACCCCACAATATATATCTAAACATTTTATTGTCTATGTACAGTGTATACCAGCACTGTCTATGTACACCAGGGCTATTCAACTACAGTACTTTACGATAGGGGCCAGATTATGAAATTGACAGAGGGGCCATACAATTTTACTTGAATTTCTGATCTAAGTAAGCACTTAACACATAAAAAGCAACAATAAACAGCTTAAATTCTGTTTTAAGTACTTTTATTCAACTGTTTTGTACAGAATTCATGCATTGAAACATACATAACGATACAATTGGCTACATTAAGTGCAAAAATGAAAACAATGTGGTTTGGCTACATTTGCAATTCACTGACATATATCTATTCTCATATTTCTTCGTCTTTAATTCTGCATGTGTAACAAGTACCAGCTTATCAGCTAATAGGCCACACATCTCTAAGCCTTTGATATATTTCTCCTCTAAATGGAAAAATTATACTTCTTGGATCTTACAAGAGCAGCAAAGTTAGGCTCATAACTAGTCGTAGTCAAGAGCATGGGTTGACACTGATGGAGATGCTGACCAGTTAGGTAGGAACAATTGTTTGTTTTTATGCTATTCATATGTGAGATTTGTACAGGTAACTGGGACAAGAAAAGAGAGATAATATAATTTTGGTGCTACTACAGAGTGTGGTCTAAAAGATATTTAGGTTAGGTTAGGTTAGATCGGGTCAGATTTGGTTAGACTAACATTCCTTTGTAGACTGCACGCTATAGTAGCACCTGGTTTTTTTTTTGTAATTGCTCTGAATCAATCAAAGGGCCAATTAAAAATTATTCAAGGGTTGGATTCAGCCCACGAGCTGCCAATAGTCGTAATGTACACTATACAAGGGCAGATCCAGGGGGGTCCTGGGGGTCTGGACACCTCTTTTCATCTGAAAATTCCATTACTTTTTCTTTAATGTAGTATTGTACTCAAGCATTTTTGTGTAGTCAAAAGTAATTACTATTGACATCAGAATATCTCCTAATATCAAGTGCACATGGTTTCAAAATGCCCATGATTTTGGCGAAATTAAAAAAAAATCGGGGGCTGGGGGTCTTCCACCCCCCCTCCTTCCCCCCCAAAAAACACTAGCTGGGTGGGCTCACTGCACTCGCCATGTTCCCCCACCCACAACTTATTGGACCCCCCTTTTGATATTCCTGGATCTGCCCCTGTACTATACCTTTAATGTCTGTACAGTATACAGTACACTGTATACCTGCACTTTCTATGTACAGTCTATATCTCCATTATGTACAATGTACACCTTAACAATGCCCATACACTGTATTAGACAGATTTCAAAACACCCCAGTTAGGTGGTCTCACTGTGCTTGCAATGTTACCCCACCCACAACTTCTTGGACCCCCCTTTGATATTCCTGGATCTGCCCCTGTCTACAAACAATTTATGTAAATACTGTAAAATAAAAATGTTCATGTAAATGAGTACGTAGTCACAATAATCATGGAATATGTTGAAATTTAGGGATAATTAAAATATTGATCAGTAAATAAATTTCAAATGGGTATATTTTTAAACAATATTACAGGTACAGGGGTATATATTTTTACAACTATGTACTCATATAATGAGAACTTTTAGGCAGGTGGCCCAAACACCCTTCTTATGGCACAATAGCCCCACCGGACAGTATGTCTATTCTCTGAATGGCGATTTCCATTATGTCTACTCCATTAATTTTACAGTATCCTTGTACTGTATATATACTGTACGGGGGTATATATATATTTTTTACATAATACATACAGCATTTAGTTTGTGCATAAAAGTAGGGCTGAGGATAGGATAGGCAAGAGTAGGTTGGGTTAAGTTATTCAGGTATATTGAGGTTAAGGGATCACTTGATAATCTGGAGGTAGTAACTTTCAGTGATCATTAATTGATAGTAAACATTCTGGAATGTGATACAGGCATTTTGAGAGTAGACATAATGGGGGCAGACAAAATGAGAACCCAGGTGTAGAAAAGATGGGAATTCGACAGCACTATATCATATGAGTGTAGAAGAAGTAGGAATAAACCCTGAGGACCTCCAGAACTGATAAGTGTGACAATCAGGAAAAAGACCATCAAGAACTACACTTACTCTGTGATCAAATATAATACTGTAGACAAAATTAAAGGGACTAAGGAGGAAAGGACAAAGGACTGCAGCTTTGTAAGACTGATGTCAAACTCTGTCTAATAGGTCAAGAACTTCTGCATCAGTCCACCTTTGGAGTTCATTGATCTATGAATTAAATGTGTGAAGTATGTATGTGAATATTACTTTGGACAGAATAGAAGAAAGTCCTGTACAGCACTTCTTTTGAACAACTGTACTGTACTGATTATCTGGGAGTTTTCTAATCTTGTTAGTCATTCTACTTCCAGATTGGTCAGCTCACTGACATCCTCCCTTAGTCTTCACAACATTGCTTCATACATGTCTGTAATCAAACCCATTATTTTTTTTTTACTTCCTGTGTGTGTTACAGCTTTTCATATCCATCATGGAATAGCTTAAGAGTTTCTGTATCTATTCTATAATTAGTTGTAATGTTTTTATCCATACTGTATACTACTGTGCAGTACTGTACTGTATAAACACTGGCAGGATGCATTGCTGTAGTTAAATATTTTTTATTTTGGACAAGGAACATGTTGCCTTCATTTCTATTTATTGATGAGAGCTGTTCTAAACATGGATACTCTAAAAATTCCTCTTATATTTAGTGGAGGAATTAAATAATGCACCTGTTTACTTTCCAATGTGAAAGCAGTAAATAAAACATTTCAAGTTTTATTTGACTACCTCTAAATGCTGGAAATTTGTAACATGTAGAAAAATGTTTCCTTTGAAAGCCAATTTCTATCCTAACCTTCAACTAGCTTTGCTTGATTCTTGTAGAGCATTCACAACTCTTTTTGGTCTGACCCATATCTTACAATAAAATTGGCAAACAGTGATACTTAACATTTCCTCCAAACCTTGTAATTTAAAAACTTCATCCAATAACATGCGGAGAAATGGTGCCATCTTGGTTTACCCGTCCTGCAACTTTATCTTTTTCTCTCTAGATATTTAATTTGAATGTAGTTTAGCATTCTTGTACATTCCTATTGTCAAGATATATTTAAAATATTTAGGACAGACAGTGTGCTTTTTTTTTTCAAGGGGAATAGCCCACCCGGGCACAGGACATTGACCCACAACGGGGCCTAAGGGGCAAAAAAATAATAGTAAAAAGAAATTAAAATTGAAAAGAAAAAGATTATATTAATATACACCAAGAACATGCCGGAAAACCAGCTTTTTGAAGTGAGACAGATTGTAAGAGTATGGAAACACAGAAGAAGGCAGAGCATTCCACAGTTTGGCTGTGTGAGGAAAGGAGGTATTATGTATTGTACAACATTTATATATATTGTACTACTGTATATATTTATGGCTAGTATCATACCAAGCTTTCTCATGTGGGAGGCACTGAATGGCTCAGTGGCACCAGGACAAGCAGCTCGTAGGTGGAGGGGGAGGGGGGGGGGCACTGGCTTCTGTAAAGTATCAGTAAGGCAACAGGGGTAAATTATATTTAAAGGCTTGTGAAAGAGAATGAATGAATGAATACAATGTAAAAAGAGGAAATGTGCCTGTGTTTATTTCCAAAGAAGTTGAATTTTACTGTACAGTACAGTTGTACCCCGCTTTACGCGGTTTCACTTAACGCGATTTCTCATATACGCGGTGCCTCGCCAGAACCGAACTTTCACTTAACGCGGTTCATCTACCCATATACGCGCAGAGTGTCCGGCTTGAGACGCTATTTTTAGATTCACCCCACCCGCCACCCACTCCCGCCTGCCACCTGCCTCATCTCTCCCTCCTCCCTCCCTCCCCTCCGCCTCCATCCCCGTATGCCGACCCGTCTCTTCTACTAACGTAAGTGTTACACCTAACTTTTAGTTTTCCTAACCTAACCTTTATTTTTCCTAACTTAACCTTTATTTTTCCTAACCTAACCTCTTCTATATTACTTGTTTGTTCATACCATCATAAAGTTAAGATAAAATTTTTACTACAACATAGTTGTGTGTCGTCAAAAAATGGAGTTTGGGGGTCGGGCCAGTCTCTATTGGAATTAATCCCACATGTTCTGTTATTCACTTAACGCGGTTTTCACTTAACGCGGTACCCTGTGGGTTCAATTGACCGCGTAAAGCGGGGTACAACTGTACTGTACAGTAATATTCAACTTCTTTGGAAATAAACACAGGCACATTTCCTCTTTTTACATTGTAATTCATTCATTTATTCTCTTTCACAAGTCTTTAAATATAATTTACCCCTGTTGCCTTACTGATACTTTACAGAAGCCAGTGCCCCCCCCCCTCCCCCTCCACCTACGAGCCGCTTGTCCTGGTGCATCCATAGAGGCAATGTGAACAAAGCACACTGAATTCTAAGGTTATTTGGTATGTAGGTTTTTTTATTATATTTGTGTTGCCATTTTTAAAGACCAAAGCATTGTTTGAACTTAATGGCATTCTTCATATTGCAATGTAATTTCTTAAGCTGCATTAAAACTTATACTAATTATTGTGCATCACCCTCTTTTTTTATATCAATTTGCATTTCATCTTCTGATGTTTTCCCGTTTTACATGCACGTGCTGTACTTAACTGCATACAAACTAGCATGGGAAGTGTCCTAGCATGAATCAGAGACTTTCTGCATGATCGCAAGTACTAGTATGTGGCGATTAATGTTACGAAATCGTCATGTGTATCCGTGACAAGCAGGGTACTACAGGGCAGTGTCTTGGACCAATTATTGTTTGTCTGTTTCATAAATCACATCTCAGAAGCTATACACTCTCCATAAAAATGTTTGCAGATGATGCCAAGTGATTCAGGAAAATTAAGAACAAAACAGACTGTGAAGAGCTATAGAAAGATCTCTGTGAGCTTCAAGATGGTCAAAGAAATGTCGGCTAAGATTCAGGTCATATCAATGGTAAGGAGGCATATCACATGTCTGAACAGGATAATGAATCTGCGTTAATAAATACGATGCGAAAAGGACCTGGATGTTGATGTTGACGTTGACAATGAACTGAAGTTCTCGAGCCATTGTGAGAAGAAAGTGAATCAAATAACTAAACTAGTAGGTCTTATAAGAAGGTTGTTTAGATATCTAAACGGTCCATACCAATGTAACGATCTTCAAGAGCGAGTTGCTTCCCCACTTTGAGTAATGTCACCCCGTCTGGTTCCCGAGATATGCTAGATACTGTCAGTTGATTGAAAATGTCCAAAGGAAAGCCACCAGACTGGTGCCTGCACTTCGGCTATCCAGAAAGATTAGAATACCTGCAACTGCCTCACTTATACTACAGTGGGCAAGGGGTGACCTAATTGAGGAGTATAAGCATCTCTGAGGGCACTACTGAGTTGAGTGTCAATACCTGGAGTTGATGGACACCTGCCCCATAAAGGGTCACAGCTCAACATTGAAGAAGCCACAAATCCGGAAAACTGTTCGGGCAAACTTTTTTGGAGTGAGAATTGTAAACTCTTGGTACAACCTGTCAAAGAGTGTTGTGATGGCACCGAGTGTGAGCTCTTTCAAGACCAAACTTGACCAACACTGGAGTGGGTTCAGATACATTCAGGAGCCAGTGCATGCCCAGTACTTGCCAACAATGCATAACAGAGACATGACTGACCGCCCAAGCGGCTAACTAGCCGATCAGTGGCAAAGAGGCTAAAAGTAAAAAGTAAAGTAAGCAATAGTAAAAGTCAAATCTACCCAAACCTATCCAAAGTGACAGAACCAACTTTGATTCAACCTAAACAATACAATGCTTCTGTTATTAATGTGCTGTACATATAAATCATGCAACAATGTCTTCATGATAATATACAGTACTGTACTGTACTTTGAATTATAAGAACAGCATTTTTAATACATATACAATATAATGTGTAAATGAATCAAGGAACAGTTTTTGACATTAATACAGTATACCATACAGAAGAATAACAATACAGTACCTGTATACTGTACAATCAAGCATCACAATAAGACCTATAATGTGTTTAACATACTCCAGGGTTCTGAGAGCATTGTGTTACAGGCAACATTTCATTATCATTTTGTCTTCAAAAATAATCATGACCTAACTCTCCCAAAGATCAATTATCCTACATCACATAAATTTAAATTGGAATATTTATACTGTTCAGGTACATAGGATACTTATCCATGTTGACTTTCTAAGAAATTTCTAAACACATCTTTTAAATGACATATTAATTAACATTAGATAATCACAAGATTGACACTGGGATTACAGGTGGTACTGTGTAAAATATTTTTTTTAAATACATATATACAGGTTCTGTACACGTATACAGTACAGTATAGCCAGTATGTAACTACTGTACAGTACTATATAAATACTTGTACAGTATATTGTACTGTACAGTATATAAAAAAAAAAAATGGTTATCACATTTTAGCAACTAGTAAGAAACTTGGCAATTACTTATGTTCTGTCAACACTATTATCACCATCTTCAACAGAAATGATGATATCACCAGTATGCAGTGAAATATCAGTCTTGCAAATTGTGCCCAACATTCTTGTTCCTTCCTCCACCAGCGTACGGCAGCGACAGTTGCTGCTACTGTACACAATGCTAATGGGTGTTAGACCACTTTTCACTAAACAGATGACTAATTCCCACCAGAGAAGGGGGAAAACAGAAACAGGGAAGGACAAATGCAGAGGCTGTGACCAAGGCCAAGTGTTAATGAGTTCACTGAGCGAGTTGGAATTCCATGTTAGTAGAGTGAATGTTACTGGCAACTCATTAAGGCCTTTTATAAAGTTTATAGCCTTACTTACACCTCCAGCATGATCCAAGACAATTATCACATTAGGGAGACAAGTTTTATCAACCAGTAATTTTAATAAAGGCCCCATCTGGAGTACAGTGGTAATAGTGTTCCTCAAGCGGACTCTAGAAGGAATACCTATGGATGTGTTCTCTATAATCCATATTACACTTTGAGGGTCATACCCATCAAGGAATTCCATCAGCTCTTGTCCTATAAAGCTGTTCGTTAGGATGTCTTTCAGGTCTGGATTCTCCAAAAACAGGTCATGAGCTATTCTTTTTACTGAAGTATAGGACCAAGGGGCATGCACCAAGGATATGTCAATAATTTCTTTTGCAATTTCCCTCGTTATTTCCTTTTCGAAAGACAGTAAACCTGCTATGAACTCTATTACTTGAATTAATCTCTGCAGCTTTTTATCTTCACTATCATGACCATGAAATCCTAAAATATCCTTCAATGATTTATCATTCATTATCATATCATCAACAATAGACTCAGCTGCAAAAAATTCCTGTTGACAGTTGTGAGTAAATGTCCAGACCTCAGAGTAGTCTGTTAAGCTAGTTTGGGTCTCACAATTCAAAAGTGAAGAAATTGCCTTTGCACCATCAACATTAAGTTTTTGTCCTTTCCTCTTGAGTTTAATTACATCTCTGTTACTAAGATGGTGCTGATTATTTTTTAGATTAATCCATGCTATTTCTTCCAGGGCTAACATCCACTCGCGAATCTTATCTTGAGATGTGTTCAGTTGAGAAGCAAGCCTCTTCAGCATAAAATCTGTGAGTTTTCGGTAGAGCTGTGAAATTGTCTGTGCCTCCATTGCACTAACAGAGTCGTCTATAAACAGCAGAGCCATGAGTGCCAGTGTCAGAGGCAGTTTTACAAATGCTTCAAACTGTTCTTTCAGCTCATTAAGATAAACGAAGAATTGGTTGCACAGCTCCCTCTGCTGTTTACTAGTTCCTGGCATAACAGTGAAAAGCTTTTGAACAAACTGGTCACGTTTCTCTTTTTTAAATCCTTTAACATTGAACACCATGCAATGTGAAGTAGTTTCATGGATTTTAGATTGTAGTTTTGGCACCCACTGTGGTCTTGAAGTTATGATCATTCTACATACTGGAAAGGATTTAAGGATATCTGCCACAAGGTCCTTGGCTTCGCTGCGAGCTTCATCATATCCATCCACTAAGAATAGCACTCTTGGTTCTTGCAGCAGAGGAATGATATCATCCTTATTAATATACTTAAATGTATTTGGCAAGTTATTTTTCAAGTATGTTGATATAGAAGATGTGTTTACATATCTACACTGTATGTAAATGAGTAAATCAATACCTTTCAGATTGTTATGTTTTTGACCGGCACACCAGAGATGAACAAGATATTTACACAGGGATGTTTTTCCTACCCCTGCAACACCCTTAACAATTATAATCCTGGATCCTATACCTTCATTCTCTTGAGGTAACACAGAAAGCAATGCATCTCCACAGGAATTTGCATTATTAGTTTTATCATGCATATCATTTGTAATTTCTAAATCTGTAAACAGCTTGTCTATAGTTAGATATTTATGTTCATTGACGTAACACCAAGTAATAGGAGAAATGTTTTTAAAGTGAGGCTGTTCATATTGTTTGTGCAGTTCTTTATCAGCAGCTTGTACAATCTGACTTTCCAACTCTTCTTTAAGTTCCTTCATCTTCTTGTAATAATTGTTTATGTCTGGTAGATCTTGTGGCGGGTTTGAAAGTGGTTGTAATTCATCTTTCATTTCTTGAATTTTATCCTGCAAATTTCTATTCGATTTTATACCGGTTTTAATCAAGATATTTTCTAACAGACTTATTAGATTCTCAATTTTTTTTCTCAGCTCTTCATTTGTTAGGGATGTAATGTCATGAGCCAGCTCATTCCTCATTTTTTTGACAGAGGCAAGATAGTATTCAAGATTGTCCCCCTGAGTGGTCCAAATAGGGTCATTTGGTGGTGCCAAGTCACATGCAAACCTTACAAGTTTGTACAGTAAGGTAATGTCTGTTCGACTAAGATCTCCCTGTAACTGGCTTAGCTCAACAACAGTGAAATGTTTCTTTTTAATCTTATGCTCAACCTTATTGATATCACCATTAAGAGCCTCATAAACTATAATCATGGTATTTGCTGCTGAACTTCCAGTACATAGTGCTTTAAACAAGTGTAAAATATTAACATCCTCTGATGTTAGTGTTCTAACAGGTGCCTTCTCACTAGGTAACTGAGGTGAAGACAGTCGATTTTTCTTGGGAGGAGATTCAATCAGTGGGGTTGTATCAGAGGAAGTTCCAGGCTGCAGGTTTGTGTGAGAGAAGGAATGTTGATCATTTTGGTTTTCTTGAGCAATGGGAGACAAAAAGGCATCATCCATATCACTTGGCTCATCTGGCATCTCTCTCAGTAAGTCATATTTTGTTTTGTTTATTTTTATCCCAAGCAAGTACAAAATCTTTTCCACATTTCTATACAATTGGTGAGAATGGTTCTGAGATGACTGACCATCTAACATTCCTACATTATCATTTTCTTGCTTAATACAGTGAAGGTAGAACTCTATAGTATCTGGGGATGTGGCCCACTCACTATGGTTCAAGAGACCACACACACGAGGAAGGAGTTTGTGTAATAGGCAAATGGATAATTTCTCTGGTTGGATACTGGAATCTTCTAATAATACTTTTTCCTCAGGAGTAAAGAATACCATTGGCCTACGTATTTTACTATTTTTCCTGATGTAGTCACAAACATTTTTTCCATTAAGGTCACTGAGTTGTTTATATACCAATACAAACACTCTATGGACTAAATGCTGGGTTAATATGTTGTACATATAAGAAATATCCGTGGAGCAGGATACTATTATACTGTGGCCTATTGTACTTTCAGTATGTTGTTTCAGTACCTCACTTTTAATGTTATCAAGGTTTACCTCTTTCCTCTCCATAACTATGTCAAGAATCTGTCCTAGATATTCTTGTAAATTGTCAAGTCGCTGATTGATATTTTGTTCTGTGCAGGCAGCAGCTTCTTTCAGTGCCCTTGTCTCTGAGTAAGCAAAGTAAATGAGAAACTCTAGAGCGCCAGATTTGTTACTCCAAATGGGGTTTTCCCGTGGAGCCAAGCCACACACATACCGTAATAACTTATACAAAAGTTTTATGTCCATTTTTTCTGGGGTTACCCCTGACATTATCAACTCTTTATCGTTGGTGTTAAATACACTTATGATATATCTTGCAGCATTTTCTTGGAAACAGAAGTCCTCGATGCTTCTGCCATTCAACAAAGACAGGTGTTCGTAAGACACCGAAAAGGTCTTCTTTACTAAGTTGCAGACAAATTTGCATCGTTCTAGTGTTTGTGGTGATGGACCTGCTGCAGGTAAAAGAAACATGTTTGCTTTTCTCTTACAATGCTTTTGGGATGGACGTGAAGAGATCACACTGTATTTGCTGGGATGAGGCTTGAAAGGTCTATGGGATGCTAGGAGTGGGTGAGTGGTTGAGTATGATGAAGGACGGGGTCAACAGTTAGTACCACCTCATCCGGAGTCAAACAACATGAGCATTTCTGTGGAAAGAGTACAATATTACTAAAAGTGTACATTTAATTTAATCTTAGTCCTATGATAAACATGTTTAAACCAACACAATGAGGTAAATAAACTGTAATTTATTAATCCTGAGGATATCTAGAATGTCCAAAGAGGTATAGAAAGAACTGAGAAGTTCAACACTGGCACTACTGTTGCAACTAACAAAGATCCAACAGAAACACCTGAATATTATTCCCTCAGAAAAAGCCACAAAGAAAGTTTGAGTGTAAAAAATCCACTTTGTTATCATACAATAAAAAAGAAAGTATTACATAATATAATACAGTATACCATACAGTATACAGGTACAATATACAGTACAGGTATGTAACAAATATATCATTACTGTACAGTAGTGTAATATATAGCTGTAATGTACTGCATATACCGGTATACCCTACAAGTATGTAACAAAGATCTGGACTGTATCAATAAGTTCTGCTCCCTGGTAAAATTATCATTGCTGAAGGTGGGTGCTGAAGCCTGCTCAGTTGCAAGAACTAAAAGTGACTGGAGGAAGTTTAGGGAGTTCCTGCCTTTATCGATGGCAGCAATAAAAGGAAAGATTTATAGAAATATCATGCAAAGCATGAAGTATGACAGTGAAATATTGGCAGTTAAAGAGGATGAGCATATGCAAGCTTGAGTGAGCTGAAATGAGAATGGTGAGGTTGATGTGCAACATGACACTGAAAGACAGGAAACCCTGTTCAGAGGTAAGAGGGTGGCTGGGTATTGAGAGTACAGTACTGTAATGGCAAATTTTTACATAAATGTACACTGTATGCTGAAATGACTTGGCATATGGAGATAATAGATGAGACCAACAGGGTCAAGAGGTGCATAACTCTAAATTTGAAAGGAAGGAGTCAAAGGCAGGCCAAGAATGATTGGGTAGAGAGATTAAGTAAAAATGACATTATAAGAATGAACCTCACAAGTAAGACTGCAAGAGACCATACAACATGGAGAGCTGGTATCATGAAACTGCAGTTAACCCACCCAAGCATGGAAAAAGGCCATTAAACAATGATAATGATGAGTACTGAAATCACTTTAATTTTACTGATGAAATCATATTATTTGCAGAAAATTTGACAGAATTACAAACACAAATACTACAGTATAAGTGAATAAAACATAGGAAAGCAGAGACGTAACCGATCGCCCAAGCGGCTAACGAGCCGATCAATGGTAAAGAGGATAAAAGTAAACTAATGTTCAACAGGTTTGCAAAGTCTTGTTCAACTGAAGGCAAAAATTTATTCCTTGAAGAAGTTAGGAATAATGAATACTGTATGTACAATACAGTATACATATTCAGGGTAGCTGGTGTTACATATAAATAGCAGTAAAACAAAATCAAAGGAAGAGTCGGGATGATTGGGAGAACAAATCAACCAACCACCTGAATGGCTGGTAAGCTGATGAGTGGTGAAATGATAAATAACAAGAATAAAAAGTGCTGTACTGTACTTCATTAAAAAGCATGGGAGTGTGGGGTACGAGGTATTGGTTCACACTCAGGATGGGATGGAGAAAGGAAACTCACAATGTGCTCTCTGTATACATATTGTATTGGATGTACAATGCAGCTTAATGCTGGGAAGGCAGCATGGTTACAAGAGTTGAGTAGAGAGAGCTGGTTGGTGAGGGTGCTCAGAGGAGGACCAGCTTGTGGGTCGCCATGGTCGCCGGCTGGAGCGGGAGCCGCCAGGCAGGAGCGGAGGAGGAGGTGTTGCTTGCTGGTGGCTGTAGGTAGAAAGAGATAGGTCACCACAAGGTGAGGTCTTATATAGCGGGGGTAGGCATGGCTTAATAGTTGATCTCAGTCATGTAAGGCGGCGCTGGTTGCTGGCCTAGACCACGAGGCATACACTGGGAAATTCTAGGGGTCGGCTAGTCAGCGACAAACAGCGTTTGTAGGGGAGGAATCCACTACAATCAATACTCCCCCTTCCCTCCAGGCGGTGTAGGAGACTTGTTGTCTGCAGGGTTGCATCCCACATATGAGGCAGAACGGGAGGTGCAGGAGACATGTTGTCGGCTGGGTTGTATGCTACACGTGAGACATAACGGCGAGGGCGTGGATGAGCTGGCCGATAGGGGAGACAACTTTGTCTAGATACACGAGATCTGTGGGAGAAGAGAGGGAGAAGGAGGGTTGTGGAGGCAATGAATGTTGTGCTTCTCTCGTGGCAGGTACAGAGTCCTCAGATGTGCCTGCTGGGGTGAGTGGCTCTGGGTCAGGAGCAGGGGCTGCATCAGGAAGAGGGTCCATTACAGCAGCAGGGTGCATGACAGCAGCAGGGTCCATGACAGCAGCAGGGTGCAGGACAGCAGCAGGGAGTACCTGAGGGAGAGAAAAAAAAAAGGGTGTGTGTGGGGCTGCCTCAGGCGCATGGGCCGCGTCGGGAGCAGGGGCTGCCAGGCAGGACTGGAGGAGGGTCCAAGTCAGGAGGAGAGTCCAGGACAGTGGCAGGGGGTACTGCTGGGCCGGGGACGGCGTCTGAGGCAGGACGGGTGTGCTGGGGTCGGTAACGTGGTGATTGGGGCAGGAAGAGAAGCTGGTGTCTGCTTAGAGTAGCAGAGCTGCTCTAGGGTGTCTTACCTGCGGTGTCTTGACAGTAGCTGCAGAGCCGATGAGAGCTTCCTCTGTATGGATAAGCCAGTCTTCCATGTTGCTTGAAGACTGGGAGAGTGATTGGTTTCTCCTCCATCCTGTGTGAGTGCAAATCTCCGGGGTTCACCATTTGTGGGGTACGAGGTATTTCTCCTCCATCCTGTGTGAGTGCGAATCTCCGGGGGTCACCATTTGTGGGGTACGAGGTATTGGTTCACACTCAGGATGGGATGGAGAAAGGAAACTCACAATGTGCTATCTGTATACATATTGTATTGGATGTACAATGCAGCTTGGTGCTGGGAAGGCAGCATGGTTACAAGCGTTGAGTAGAGAGAGCTGGTTGGTGAGGGTGCTCAGAGGAGGACCAGCTTGTGGGTCGCCATGGTCGCCGGCTGGAGCGGGAGCCGCCAGGCAGGAGCGGAGGAGGAGGTGTTGCTTGCTGGTGGCTGTAGGTAGAAAGAGATAGGTCACCACAAGGTGAGGTCTTATATAGCGGAGGTAGGATTGGCTTAATAGTTGATCTCAGTCATATAAGGCGGTGTTGGTTGCTGTCCTAGACCACGAGACATACACTGGGGAATTCGCGGGGTCGGCTAGTCAGCGACAAACCGCGTTTGTAGGGGAGGAATCCACTACAGGAGATGTGACGATCAAACAAAAATGATACAAAATTGGATCACCGACAGATCAGACGCTCCAACTTATTTCACTTAAATATTACTCACCTTCATGCTAAACCAATCTAACCATCCCAGGTGACAAAGCTGTGTTATCTAATTTTCAAGTGATCCCCCCAAAAATTAAGTGCAGTACACAATGATGGAGGGAAAGATAGTATGTTAGGCATTGCATGTTGAGACAAAGAGAAAGGAAATTACAATACTGTACATGATTTCCCACAACAAAATATGGGAAATTACTGGAAAGTCAAAGGAACTGAAGTGGCAGTGGACACATCATATTACACAAAGGAAGAAATACCTTGTGAGAAGTATATGCCCAGCACTTGCCAACAAGCCAATTGGCGGTTGTAAAGGCCTGGCCTTTGGGATATAAATCCCTTGCCAACCTAATCAGGATCTTATAAAAAGGAAAGTCAAGAACCATGGGTTTCCAAGGGGTAACAAACAATCATTAGAGATAGACATCTCTTTACTACAAAAATAATCACAATAATTTAACTCTGACACTACTCGCACAAATATTAAATAAACAGCACTGGAGTTAAACAATTATTTAAAAGAAAATAATCAATACATCAAAGTACAGATATTTCCTACGGCTGCAGATGAATCTTCCTTCTAATCAGCACGGTGCAATGTTCTGGTCCCGTGGTGATTTGCACTCAGCAGGAAGGTCCAGGGCAGCTTCCTCACTTGGCGCCGGTGTTGGTGGACGATGTCTTACCACACAGGAGAGAGGCCAAGGCATAGATGGTGGATAGGGCGTGGAGGAAGTGGCAATCACGTAGCAGCCGCAGCAGTAACTGGAGTAGGTGACAGGAGTTGACAACCAAATAGTGAAGGTCTGGGAAATCAGCCCACGAGCCCCAGGAACCTCAGATGAATACACAACCAGAGTTGGAATCGAAAAGTGGGGTGAAGTAACAGCTGTGGTGAAGGCTGGATCATGTCTGGTGTGCGATGAGGTAGCAGCGACCTTCTCACCTCTGTCTGCCCCCCTAATGGGGCCGCAAACAAGCGGCAGACAACCATCCCGCTCGTTACAGCCCTTACAGCGGTGATTGGTGGTGAAGGGGATAAAGTAAAGTTTAAGTAATAAGAAAACATTGACCAAGATGGTAGAGAATGGAGAAATATTGTGCACCACATATAAAAGGAAAATTAATTTATGCACTGTACATGAAAATCTTACCACAAATGGTAGTCTATTACATCACATAACAACACATGAAAATGCCACACCATAATACCATAAAACCCATGACAGATGAGACAGACAGAAGTTCATAAAGTAAAATCATCACTCATGACACTACTTTGCTGTCACTCGGAATCGAGTATAACGATCATCCAGCTATGATACAATGATATGAGTTAAGGATGTCATCTAGGTTGGTGAAATTTAAGGTGACTAAAGAGGCCAATACGGGACCGACAGAGTCGTTCACAGATGTTGCACATGTGGATGGCTCTATCTAGTGCGGGAGGGGCGGCGGCAGTGTCTTTCCGGCGTTGGTGCTTGTCTGCCTCAGTTTGCAGTCAGGCTAATTCGAAAGTATTGACACCTTCTCGTGTGGTGATCCTCCAAGCGTTACGGCGTGGAGTAATCGTCTCCCAGGTGAGGAGGTTGATTTGGCACTTTTCAGATTTAAGGCTATCCTTATACCTTTTCAGATGCCCGCCAGCATTAAGTTTACTATTCATTAGATGACTGTAAAGTAGCTGCTTTGGCAGTCTACTGTCATCCATGCGGGTAACATGGCCAGTCCAACGTAGTTGTTCATGGATAATGAGAGCTCATTCATGACAAAACCCTGCAACACATTACAATGCCCCATAATGCATTACATTGCTACACAGCACATTAAAATACACATTACAACCAGGGCTGGACATGGAGTGATGACGAATTTCGGAAAAAAGTTGAAGAGGTGACAGCTCATAGACAGTTACAGTAAGCAGAGTTTACTTGGTATCAAATGTTGCCCAAACTATGTAGTTTTCCCATGGAAGTATCATTTGATAGGTTAAAGTGTAAGTAATTATTAGAAGTCAATAATCAAAACCCATTCTTTTCCAAAAATTTCAAATGTTGCAAAACTTTCTCTGGCAAGAGTGTACCACAGTACAGAGAGTACAGATAATATAACTAGTGAAGAATATTAGAAATATGAAAGTCTTCAACTTGGGGTGACTTTGGACAGCTCAAAAATTACTTGGGAGGCATAATCCAAATATTATTCATGCCTACTGTATTTGTAAGACTGAATGATATAAAACTTGTACAGTAATGGCATTATGCATGGTTCTGATAACGAAACAATGATAGACCTAATCAACAGCTCAGGGAGTAAAAAAAAAACATGCATACGTACTGGGCACCGGTACCCCATTAAATTTGTTTTGCTGTCGCTCCTATGTATAATATTAAAAAAAATGAGCACCCTAATAGAACTGAATAATGTAATTTGTTATTTTCAGGTGATAAATTTCCTTGAAAAGTTTTCCCTTCTCTTGACTCTTCCCCTTATGACCTACAGCATACATACCATGTATAAGCGAGATATTTAACATTTTATTGTGTATGAAAATTTACCTTTCATTTGTTGCCACTAAACGAATCTAGTGAATATTATAGCTGTAATCGGTAATTTTGAAAATTCTAAGACACTATTTTTTAATGGCATTTCTGGTGTTATTTACATATAAGCGAGATATTTAACATTTTATTATGTAAGTTCGAACATGGCTGTACACACTCAGAACATCAAACGATTGTGGAGACCTCCGGTTAGGTTAGGTTTGACTCAAAACTGTTTCCGATGGTTTTTTGTGTGTTTTATCACCTTTTTACCTTGAATTTTATAGCAAATCTCATAAACTATTAATTTGTGCCCGAAATGAAGGCCAAATTCGTTCATAACATCAAAAACCATCAGAAACACACAGTTTCATTTTCGACTTTGTTTAGTGGCAACAAGTAACATTTATTGTCTTTTTTTTTTCCTGTAACTTGTTTTGCCTACATTCTTAATAAGTAATAACCAACCTGTCATCTTATTTTGGTCAGTACAAATAACAAATGGTGTTTAAGAAATTTACCGTATGTAGCATGCCATTAAAACTCATTATAGTGTAAAAACATGTCTAACCTGTGAAAATTTCTCTTAGAAAATGGCATAGAAAGAGCCCTATCGGTAAAACTTTAGCTTCGGTAATCCCTATATTTAAATATCCTGACTAATCTAACCTAATTTAAGGTATTTTTTGTAGATGCACGGAATAGCTAACGTGTTAGCTTCCAAGACTGTCATTAAAAAATAGGACATTGTGCCGCGTCTTGGGAATAACTGTTGTCCAACAGTCTTCAGAAAGCAATAAAATTAGGTGATTCCATCATATGGTGAGAGTCAGTTAAGTTAGGTTAGGTTAGGTTAGGTTTTTGTTTTTCTAGTGTTTTTTGTGTGTATTTTTAAGTCGCTTAACCACTTTTTTTCGGAAAACGTCAAACGAAAAAAAATAGCAAAAAAAACCCGGCTAATTTCTGCCAAAAATGAAGGTCATATTCGGTCTAAACACACACAAATGCACTAGAAAAATATATTTTTTACTCGATAAAAGTGAATGGTGTGACAATGCAAATTTACCGTTATTTGGATACAATACAGAAATAAATACTGTAGTGAAGAAAATATACTGAAAATTATGGAAAGAAAGACAAAAAAGGAAAAAAAGGCAATCAGTCAACAATAAATAAGAATAACACAAAAAATTGGGCCATTTGTAAAGGCAATTTCTCCAGGACTCAGAAGCCCCCACTACTGTCTCGCGGCTAGGTGTTCGCATATTCATACACGAAATACGACGAATTTCGGGTTTGTTTGTCTGAATTTTTGCACCTACAGAAATGTAATCAACTTGTTCACCCTTATTTAAAGTATCGGGATGCCTCTGGCTGACAGTATTGTGCAGCCTCTTCAAGTGTACACACACTAGCTTGGGGTTGCCATATCTGAACATTAAAAAAACAGGACGCTCCAGAAGACATCCTCCCCTCCCCCCCCACCCCCAACACACTTTGGCGCTATGTAACCTTGAAGCAGCCGTGACAATTAATTTTGCATATTTGCAAAACATTAATAAAAAAATAAAAAAATAAATAAATATATAAATATACAGGTATAAATATAATATATATATATATATATATATATATATATATATATATATATATATATATATATATATATATATATATATATATATATATATATATATATATATATATATATATATATATATATATATATATATATATATATATATATATATATATATATATATATATATATATATATATATATATATATATATAATCAACGACCTCACCAGCCAGGACTCGAACCCTGGACCTTGTAGTGGAATTCTCCCCTACAAACGCTGTTTGTCGCTGCCTAGCCGACCCCACCAATTCCCCAGTGTATGCCTCGTGGTCTAGGTCAACCAGCGCCGCCATACACCACGGAGCGGGGGTCAACTGCTAAGCCACGCCTACCCCCGCTATTTAAGACCTGACCTCGTGGTGATCTGTCTCTCTTTCTACCTACACCAACCAGCCAGCAACATCTCCGCCTGCCTGGCGGTCCTCGCTCCTCCGCCTGCCTGGCGGCCTTCGCTCCTCCTCCGCCTGCCTGGCGGTACTCTCTCCCGCTGGCGAGCATGGCGACCCACAAGCTGTCCTTCTCTGAGCGTCCTCACCAACCAGCTCTCTCTACATCACGCTTGTAACCATGCTGCCTTCCCAGCACCAAGCTGCATTGTACATCCAATACAACATGTATATAGAGAGCACATTGTGAGTTTCCTTTCTCCATCCCATCCTGAGTGTGAACCAAACAATCTCATACCCCACAAATGGTGACTCCCGGAGATTCGCACTCACACAGGATGGAGGAGAAACTGATCACGCTCCCAGTCTTCAAGCAACATGGAAGACTGGCTTATCCACACAGAAGCAGCTCTCATCGACTCTACAACTACTGTCTCTACACCACAGGTTAGACACCCTAGAGCAGCACTGTTTCTCCTAGCAGACACCAGCTCCTTTTCCTGCCCCCAAGCACCACGTCCTACCGACCCCAGCACACCCGTCCTGCCTCAGACGCCGACCCCGGCCCAGCAGTAACCCCTGCCGCCCCTGATGCGGCCTCTGTTCCTGAGTGCGGACCCACACACCCCTCTTTTCTCCCTCAGGTACTCCCTGCTAATGTCCTGCACCCTGCTGCTGTCGTGGACCCAGCTGCTGTCACGAGCCCTCATCCGCTTCTGCTGACGCAGCCCCTGCTCCTGACCCAGGCCCACACACCCCAGCAGGCGCATCTGACGACTCTGTACCTGCCGTGAGGGAAGCACAACATTCATCGCCTCCACACACCCTTATTCTCCCTCTCTACTCCCACAGATATTGTGTATCTAGACAGTTGTCCCCAGCGACCGGCTCATCCACGCCATCGCCGTTGTCTCACATGAGGCACGCACCGCCCGTTCTGCCTCACATGTGCTATGCAACCCTGCAGACAACAAGTCTCCTACACAGCCTGGAGGGAAGGGGGAGTATTGTAGTGGAATTCTCCCCTACAAACGCTGTTTGTCGCTGCCTAGCCGACCCCACCAATTCCCCAGTGTATGCCTCGTGGTCTAGGTCAACCAGCGCCGCCATACACCACGGAGCGGGGGTCAACTGCTAAGCCACGCCTACCCCCGCTATTTAAGACCTGACCTCGTGGTGATCTGTCTCTCTTTCTACCTACACCAACCAGCCAGCAACACCTCCGCCTGCCTGGCGGTCCTCGCTCCTCCGCCTGCCTGGCGGTCCTCTCTCCCGCTGGCGAGCATGGCGACCCACAAGCTGTCCTTCTCTGAGCGTCCTCACCAACCAGCTCTCTCTACATCACGCTTGTAACCATGCTGCATTCCCAGCACCAAGCTGCATTGTACATCCAATACAACATGTATATAGAGAGCACATTGTGAGTTTCCTTTCTCCATCCCATCCTGAGTGTGAACCAAACATCTTGAACCCCACAACCTAATGCATGATGTTCAAAGTCCGCGTGTTATATGGACTAAAAATGAAGTATACATGGTACCTCGCGTTTCATACCAGCTGGATTCGGTAAAATGCTACTGACATCCACATAAGCAGCACGGGCAGTTCCCAATGAGAGGTTCACGGCGCCATCAGCTCGATGAACAGGCTTTGTGTGAAATATCACATAGTCTAGAACTGCTTTTAGTGCTCTTGTGGTATGGTCGGTAGTGTTCCCTGGTCCCATGCATTAGGTCCAGGGTTCGAGTCCTGACTGGTGAGGTCTATGATTATATATATATATATATATATATATATATATATATATATATATATGTATGTATGTATGTATACTGTATTGCATTGTGCCTTTAATGTAGGCTAATATACAACATACATGGAATAGAAATCTTAAAAATAAATACCTTTGCTTAAGGCTGAATATCTTCATTTGCTTAGCTGCAGTCTTCTTCCCCCACTGTGTGTGTGTGACTTGATGTGCCCATGCACATCAAGATTATGGTTGAAAATTGCTAAAATGCCTTAAATGCAGGACAAGAAAAACAAATGCTACAGTGTAAAAAAAAGCCATAAGAAAAATGGTATACTTTCAACATTTCATTTATGGCTGTAATAGCACAAAATACAAAAAATAATAATAATAATGCGCGTGGCTTAAGAGCAAGGAAAAGCAGTAGTACATGGCACTACATGCCAGCCCAAAAACTGCTAGCAGCTAAGTTGACAACACCGTACAGCGTACACGTGACTTATCAGCTGACCCCACTCTCTCTCTCTCTCGTCATTACAGTTTCATGTTTTGTTTTGTTTTTCCGTGGAGAAAATAATGGAAGCTAAAATTCCGGACTTTTGAAGAATTTTAAAAATTACTTCCGGATGAAGATTTCGACACCTAAATGGAGGACATGTCCGGGAAAATACGGACGTATGGCAATACTACTAGCTTTAAAACTTTCTGGATCATGTTCCAAGTTTAGAAGCTCCAAAAGTTGTTGGTAGCGAAAGGCAGAGCGGGTAAGATGACAGGAAGGAGCAGGAGGTTAGGAAGGCAATTGTAGTGGGAGAGATAGTGCCGTGGCTTTACACGACTGCGTTTATTTGGTTAGCGCATAGCGCACGTATTTGGTTTTGTCTGCGTTGGGTGTGTGATCCTCGGGTCACCACTGATTGTGTTAGTTCCAAGTTTAGAAACGCCAACAACTTTCCCTGAATACGAATTCGCAACCTTTCGATTTACAACAGGTATCTACTTTACTGCTAGGTGAACAGGGACCAAGGGGGCTAGGAAGAGTGTCCAAACAACTTCCGCCGGCCCGGAAATCGAACCCCAGACATCTTGCTTGCGAGGCACGAGCGGTACCGCTTCTACCACAATGCTGAGTGCCTGTATAGCCGAGGACACGGGGCAGTTAAGCCTAAGACAGCCTCACCACAACTGACTTGAAGACAGGACATGACGAGCTTATCATTCTACCAAAAGCTACGTGGTAAACATCCGGCGTACATCACTTAGAGAAAAAAAAGTGAAAATGCAAATTTGGTCTTTTTCACAATTAACGTTCTTTTGGGATTGAATCACCAAACTTCACTCTGAAGTCCATAGAGGCACATGAAGCAAGCCTATCGTGGCATTGTCAGCTATCCTTAGTCAAGCTGACTGAATATCAATTATTATTATTGCGTGTCCCTGGTGACATTCCGGATTTCTCCACCCTTCCACAGCGCTGTTGTGGTTGTCACTGAAGGAAATGTTCAATCGGCTGCAGTTGACCAGTTTCTGAGGGTTGGGTGCCACTATCCCTCTGTTCATAGATGTTAACTTTGTGAACTTGTTTGGCGATTCTTACTTAATAAAAATCCATCTGTTTGTCTATCTACCAATCTTTCTACCTACCAACCTTAGCCTAGACGTAAATTAGCAAACAGGTGGCAGTCTGTAATAACACATCAACCTAAATTGTAATGCATATGAACTGTAAATGAACTTTTGACATTGAATATGATGAAAATTTACCTTAAATGAAATTAAATCTTCACCACATATGTAACACTACCTTAACCAAACCAAACGCAACGTGACGTATCATTAATTTTGACCTACCCTAACCAAAACACTTACAATACTCTTACTAGCCGGGGATTTACCGCCTCAGACCCACGTGTTACCAACCTGAAGTTTCCTCGTCGTGTTGTGCTGGTACATTACAGTCTTCAGTTCCCGGGTTGCTTTATAAAAGCTTCGGGGAGACTACCGTAGTTATCAGTCACATGCCACAAATCCATATCACAAATATTCGAATACACAATTTTAACCCTGTGTCTAATTTGCGAACTGCAGCCTTGGTGTACCAAACGCTGCCATGCTGGACAACACCCTCCCAACCACCACACCTCCTGGTTGAATGTTACTGATTTGCACTCACACAATCTTAGGGAGAAAGTCGACTTAACCACTTGTGTACGTTGAACCCCCCCCCCCCCTCTGCTGAATAAAATCGTCTGCCGTTAGCCAAATAAAATATTAAAATCGGCGTCCCTGTAGTAAGAGGGTTAAGTTGCATTGCAACGATGGTAGAAATGACCTACTGGTGTATGTTTTACCGATGCAGTAGGAAGTACAGGGTAGATTTCTTCCCATATTGAAGTGGGTACTAAGATTCATATAAACAAAAACAAAAAATTATATTTAGAGAATAAGGTAGAGAAGATATTTTGCCCATATATTTAAGAATGGGGGGATAATTGTAGAAATATTAATAGGCAAAATTGAGGGTAGGCGGTCCAGGTGAAGGCAGAGACTGATGGATGAATAAAATTAAAAGCTGTGATCTCCCAGAGAGCTGAAAACGTTTAAGAGTAGAAGACTGATGTCATGCCAACTATCAGACATGATGATGGCACTTAGGCGTAATAAACGCCTTTAAGAGGACAGGCAAAGTAGTATGTAGTCAGCAGCTATCAAACAGGGAGGTACTACCGCCTGGAAAGATATTGGAAGCATAATGTGTTATCTAATGGTAGACCCTGCTGCCATATGGCATCACAAAAATTGTGACCGAGTCCCAGGTTGCTGATCTGACTTTCTGTCTCATTTACACACAATTACAAGGTCTCGATTGTTTCTCTCACTATTGACAACACAACATGCATACATCGTTTCTCACTATTGATTTTTTTTTATTTATAGTTCTTTATTATTATTATTATTATTATTATTATTATTATTATTATTATTATTATTATTTCATCATTGTTTTTATATTTTTATTTTTATTAACTATTATTATTATTATTATTTATATCCCCCCCCCCCAGGTTCTGATGTGGGTCCTTTGACTTGTGCCCGGGTGGGCTAATCCCGTTAAAAAAATGGAGCGTAAGTTAAAATGAGCACACATTTAAATCATAGTAATAGGATTATTATAAAAACAAAAAAGATGTCAAATGTATAGTTATACAAGTACCTGAACATGTAAATATTTTTTTCTAATTATATTTTACCCTACACGCACAAACATTTTACATTTCATGTTCCATGTTGGGTTAGCCCGACACCCTACCTTTACCAAGAGGGAAGTTTCAAGCCTTCTGTGAAACTTTGGGGTCGGTTGGAAAAGTCTTTGGGCACTACCGGTACTCCAGTGCTGAATTCAGTAAACTGTTACTAAATGCTCGGAAACCACTGCCTAAAAACACGAAAATAAAGAGCGCAGAAGATATTTTACCGTGGCCGGCTAAGTTCCTACTAATGCTAATTTACCGTTAGTGTGCTTCAGTCGAACGAGTGTCCTTACCTGGACTTTTTGCACCTCATTTATATAATTAATCAGGTCCAGCTCTCATAACACACACATGATTAAGTTGATGAAACTCCCTGAGTCACCTTTATAGCCAACTCAGGGTTACACCACCTTGACCATGTGTATCAAACCCAACGCCAGCCACCTAAGAGCAGACCTACAACTTAAAAAAGTGGTCCCTATTAGTTTAAGCTCATTTACAGTAACATTAAGAAATTCTGAAGTAATATTGGACTATTCATTCTACCTCCTGTTTTAACAATGTATACCTGCGCTATGTACGTACATTCTTTGTACTGTATACCTGTACTATGTTATTGTTTGTATGTAGCTTCACTGTCTATGCACTTTGTCTACACTAAGTACATCAACACTACGTGACATCGTTTATCAACACTATGTAGGTACTCTGTTTAGCCACATTGTTCATGTACAGTGTATATACTTTAACGATATAAACTTGTGGTGGTGTACGAGGAGAGAAAGTGTGGGTGTTGAAGCCACGTGAATAATTTCCCGAGGTCCCGAAAGGGGAATTCCCTAACACCAAGCTTGTTACTGGGATTTGGGGGGAATTTTCCTTGTTAATATTCGAGAAGCAAGATATGGTTCATTGTTAACATTTACTGCCGTACTGGCGAAACAAATACCCGTACGATTAGTAAACTTGAGAGACTACCATAAAGTACGTGATGTTTTATTTGTTTATCCCTTACGTCATATTGTAAGTTAGTTTTCATTATTTTATGATATGTTTCATGTTTGCCTACAAGGGCTTGTCAATTTGCATAGTATACTGGGTATACAATATATATTCTCATGACATAAACCGCCATTTCGGCTACGTCTACGTCCCAGTTTTTAAGCCGTCACCAACTTCTTTCATGTCTACAATTATTTTAATTCTACCTAGAGATATATAACGGATACATTACTCAGGAGTGCGCTGTCAAGGTGTAAAATTCAACATGTAAATACTATATTGTGGCGAAGCAGACGAGACGCACAACGGTTAAAAAGCCACGTAATACGTATGCTACACTTTTTTTTTAAATACAGATTTTCCATCAGATATGAACAGGTTCTAATATCATATTGAAAATAAATTAATGTCTTACCTTAATGAATATAGGTAATTCCACACAATCTTAAAAGGAACCCATATAAAGTATAGAGATATTTTCCATCGTACATCCGAGTCACACTACGACAGATTAGCAACTGGCAACTGCTACTCAGACACACCGTGTGGACTGTGGACTGTGGCTGGGGGTGTGTGGCAGTTGGGAGCGAGTTGCGAGACTACTCAACATTACATTAAGCCTAAGGGCTAGAATTTTACCTTCGAAACGTTCTGTCCTCTAAACGCATATCCTTGTGGGTGTGAGCGTGTAGCCGTCGATTATTGTGATTTCAGTGTGTCCGTGTGTGCATGAATATACAGGTTTATACACGGATTGTATGTGTTCGCATGTCTCGTGTATGTGTGTGCGTGTGTATTAGCTTAATGCCTATCATGAATAGAGCGTATCTCGATTAATGTGGACAGTGTATGTGTGCAGTTTGTGTTGTGCTGGCCCAGAATAGGCAAACTGTACTCGAAGCTTTGCCAATAAATTTATTAACTGTAAAAAAAAAAGTTATAGGTCCAGAATAGGCAAACTGTACTCGAAGCTTTGCCAATAAATTTGTTAACTGTAAAAAAAACTGTATGTGTGCACGCGTACAATTGTCTACCAGTTTAAACATCAACAGTTCAAGTGTTCGTGCATGTCAATATTCGTACTCTTACGTGTACAATTGGTCTCTGAATTTGCCCATGTCTATTATACAAAATTTTAGGCTCAAGAAAATACTTTGTAAGTGTGAGATCAGACTTTTTAAACATTCCTTACTTCTTTTTACTGTGGTTAATGACTACAGAAAATCATAGCGTTTCCTTCCCCTCCCGCCTGTTTCGACGTCTATGAGGAGTTTGGTCCTGATCGTTCCCCTTTTAAGTAGGAATGTGGGCGTGGGCGTACGTACGAACGGCCAAGAAAATAAAATTATTCGGGATGTGATACTCACACCTCAAAAGGCATTCCAGAGTTACCACGTCACGTGACGAATCTCAGAAGGGGAGACAACATTCTATCTACATTTGGACTTGACTGAGGAGGCCATGGTGGCCGAGGTCCAAGTTGGGGAGAAACTAATTGCGGCCATCGACTACAACTCACTAAGGTGGAATACTCTCTTTGAAAATCGGAAGAGTAGCTGAGGAGGAAAACCGCGACTTCAACTACAGGGATTACCAGCTCATGAAGGACAAACTACAGATTATAATTATTAATGGGGGAGGGGGGCGATTTCATTTAAGAGGAACCTAGCTTAAACTGTCTTCCCATTCGTGTAAACTTATCTTGCAATACTAGAAGTCAGGGGCCTCGGGGCTTTCCCTAGCAGTGTTGCCACTTCTCAGGGATTAACTTCCCACAAATTTACCTCATTTCTCACACAGATCTTGCGATGCTTCACACAAAACACTGGGATGCTTATGAATAATGGAACATAATTGTTTTATGTTTATTGTGTAGTAATGTAAAATAAAAATAATTAAACTTTCAAACTACATGTCTGTACAACAGTTCTTTTATGCAAGAAAATAGGATTTCAAGTTAAAAAAACACTGAATGCGTTTCTTTTGCTTAAACAATTTCATGAAATAAAACAATTAAAATTATCTTACATTTCAAACAAAAGTATTCACTATGGATGAAATAAAAGTTTTTTCAACAAAAACTTGTTACCAAGACTGAATTCACATTCAAAATAAAAGTTAATTACGAAGTGTGATTCTTTCACTTATTATCAGCTAGAATTTTTAGCCTCATAATTTACATCACATAATAGGTTGCAGAGATGATAAGTCTGTTGTGTACGTGTATCTTTTGGGATTCTATGGCAACTAACACAGTGTGGGGTACGAGATGTTTGTTCACACTCATTATGGGATGGAGAAAGGTGACTCACAATGTGCTCTCTGTATACATATTGTATTGGATGTAAAGTGCAGCTTGGTGCTGGGAAGGCAGCGTGGTTACAAGCGTGAGTAGGGAGGGCTGGTTGGTGAGGGTGCTCAGAGGAGGACCAGCTTGTGGGTCGTCATGCTCGCCGGCGGGAGCGAGGGCCGCCAGGCAGGAGTGGTGGAGGTGGTGTTACTTGAAGACTGGCTGTAGGTAGAAAGAGGTAGGTCGGTCGGTCGGTGATACGGAGAGAAGAGAGCATTTGCTCTGAGGGTACAGTACAAGGTAAAGTTCAGAAGTGGGAAATAGAGACGGGGTTTTTTGTCATCCGTCAACAGTGCTGCATTAGAGGACTCATGCGGTTAAGGAAGGCCGGTCTCAGCCAAGCTAAGCTAAGTTGTTCTATTTGATGTTTCCTTGGGGCATATTATGATAGGGGGGGGATCCCCTCCAGGTCCTTGTGGCACTGGAGGGATGATCCCCATCTTTTTCGTTTTTAGTTTTTTTATTGTGGGTGTTTGTGAACTATTTAGGTCTTTGTTTATTTGTGGGGTCCCTCCAGGTCTTTGTGTGACTGGAGAGTTGTGCCCATCTTTTGGTTCGTTTTTAGTTTGTATATAGAGGCTCTGGTTCTTCGTTATCATTTTTTATGCTTCTAGGCCACCATCTGTGCGATGTGTTGTTGTTTCCCTCAATTAGTTGGTTTAGTATGGGATCCTGTTCTTGCTGGATTGTTCCCATATGGCATTTGCTTGGGTGTGTATTCTGGTGTTGAGTGGGTCTATGCCGTGTTCTGTGTGTATGTCTTGTGCTGTTTGTGTGTATGGTGGTTGGTGTTTTGCCGCTCTTCTGAGGGCTATATTTTGCACTGCTTGAAATTTAAGTTGATTTGTTCTTGCGATTGTGTTCAGAGGTATCGGAGGGTATTCTTTCGGTTCTTCTTTTAGATTCCTGTATAATATTCTGTTGTCATTGCTCCACCCGTGTGTTTTTGTGTATTCATATAGATTGGTGAATCTAGTTTGGATCATTTTCTCTTCATATGTTAATTGTGCGTGTGGTAATGTACGGTATGTTGTTTTTCATTGCTGTTATTACTTCATTGTACCATGTATCCAGTGTTATGTCAATCTCTGTTGTGTCTTTGTTGTGTAGTAGTGTTGGTTCGTTGTTGCTAAGATCCGATTTAAATTTTTCCCAATTTTCTCTATTGATTGAAAATCTTGGGATTGATGGAATTTGTATCGGGGATGTGGATAGCGTTGCTATTATGGGTAGATGATCACTGGTTGTTGTGGGTCCAGCTTTTAGATGGTGATGCCTATTGGTTAAAACAATGTCTGGTTTCCCAGAGTTACCGGCTCATGCGTAAGTTGCAAAGTCGGGCCCGAGGTGTGTTATTGTCCCGTGTTCGATGAGAGCATGGAGGATTTTTCCTCCTGGGTTTCTAATATTGTGTCCTAAGGTTGTGTGTTTAGCATTAAGGTCTCCTATGAAGTATGCTGGATTGTTTTGCCTCATTAGTTTTAAGATGTCCCCTGTAGGGAATATTGGCCTTCTGAATGTTAGATATGAAGTTCCAATAGTTATTGGGCCTCTTGTTGTATTTATTTCGGCTGAAAGAGGTAGGTCACCACGAGGTCAGGTCTTATATAGCGGAGGTAGGCGTGGCTTAATAGTTGACCTTCGTCATGTAAGGCGGCGCTGGTTGACCTGGACCTCGAGGCATACACTGGGGAATTCGCGGGGTCGGCTACACAGCGACAAGCGTTTGTAAGGGAGGAATCCACTACAACATCCTCTGGCTCGCCTCCATCTTCATTTGTTGGAGGATCCTGTATCCCAAAATTTTTCTGCATTTCATCACTAGGAATGAAGGAAACGCATGTCCTTGACTCCAGCCTTAGTCCATATCGAATTTTAAAATTGCTTCAACTGACCTCACATTAATGCGATTTCTTAGTTTGGAATGCACAACATTCATTTGGGAAAATATTCTTTCCACTGACATATTTGAAAATGGGAGTGAGAGCAAAGCTAAAGCTAAGGGAGATATATTAGGAAAGGACTTTTGTCCAACTGAGTGTCTTATCATTCACTTCAGCGCAGAATGACACTGTACTGCTAAAACATGACTTTGGACACTCTTCAAACCCCAATGTATTCCACTCATTCTCGAGTTCATCCATATCTGTAAATGTGAATTGATATTTGGAAGCTATAGATGCAATTTGTTCTTTGCACTGAGAAGTTGCAATGGTTGGGTGCAGCTGTTTTATCATAAGCAATGTTTCATTGTTCTCAGGAAGACGCAATTGGACTTCTTTGAGCAATTCTACAACGAACTTCATACATCGCTCTTTGACATATGTTATCTGCGCTTTATTCAGAAGGCAATTCGCAGCTGTAGTACTGAAATCATAGCCAAACTGAATAGCACAGAGTGAAATCAGATGATCCATAAACTTCAAGTTAGGGAGGTTCACTAGAGTCTTGTGAACACTTGGACAGGGATCGATTCTCTACAACTATTTGCATAAGATTGCGATACATGCTAAGTAGTTCTTGTGTTGAAATGATTTATTTACCATTGCTTGAAAATTCACATAAAAATATACACAGATTATTATCAAGACCGCGCGTCCTCCCACAACACCTCCCACGTACTCCATTTCTCACAAAAATTTGAGGGAGAATCCCACGAAGTGGCAACACTGCGTGCAGGTGACGTCTTGGCCGTTATATTGGTTGGATGCAGTAAGTTGTAAAAAATATTAACTTTATTGTTTTATAGTTATTGTCTAGTGCATGGGATTATTCATAGTACTTGCGAATTAAAAAAAAAATAAAATAAAAAAATAAATAAATATGTATATATATATATATATATATATATATATATATATATATATATATATATATATATATATATATATATATATATATATATATATATATATATATATATATATATATATATATATATGCTCATAACCACAAGGAAAGAAGAAAACACGAAGTTCCCAAGCGCTTTCGTGTAATTCACATCTTCAGGGGTGAGTACAGACTGTACTCACCTTCCAGGCATGATTATTATTATAACCGTGAAGAGGCCAGCAACATTCGTCCCCAATGCCACTCATCATCTCACCAGCTGCATCGAAGAAGTCCACCACTAAGTGCAACGAGGTATCAGCCCGGTCCATCGACGGTATGCTATCCACTCATCATGTAAAAGTAAGTGCTGGTTGCGTACACGGTAGTAGTGGGGTGATCCTGAACCCTCCCAACGATTGACATAGTGGAAGTGCCCATTTTACTTGTTGGGTAATAAAAAAATATCATAGTCTATTATATGTTGTGTACGAACCCCCGTTAATCCCCTCCGTTCAACTAGTAAAATAAACAGAATTCAACGAGGTAGAGGTAGCACTGGAACTAGAATACAAGAATATCAAGTTCAGTATGAAGCCCAATCTAGTTGGAGACCTGTTACTCTCCCCCAAGACCACAACACAGCCAAGATCCTCAGCGAGGTCACCAATCTCAACGGGAAGACGGTCAAGATAATACCATTATTGTAGACCCCGAGGAGAAAACAACCAGAATGGTCCGACTACGATATCCTCTGGAACTACCTGTAGAAGTTATTATAAAACATCCAAAAGTGACCAAGGCAAAGCGTTGTGTTACGAGTCAGGACAAAGCACAGACAAGGCAAGTGCTAGTGGACATCAAGTGGACAGTCCCAGAGGAGGTAGACCTAGGCAACTGGGGAACTTACAAGCTGCGCCCTTTTGTCCCAGAACCACTACGATGCTACAAATGTCAGAAATTTGGACATCACCAATCCAGGTGCCACAAAAAAGTGAGATGTGGCTTCTGCAGCCTAAGCCACAAGACATAAATGTGTATTCAAAAACACAAGGACGGAACCATCACGACAGCGAAGTGCCCAAATTGTGGAAAGAAACATCACGCTTGGAGCACATCATACCCAGAGAGGAGAGAGCGGATGGAAGTTGCAATGGCCAAGATTCAACCACAAAACTCAACAGAAGCACCCCAGAGCACATTGGTGTGGGGTCAACAGCAACAGAAAACAGTCAACCAAACACCCACTCCACCCCAAATGTCAGAGGATTCCTTCCCTGCTCTCCTCCACCAGGCTACAGGATAAAATTGAAGTCACCAGGACAAAATCAGAGCTGTACAGCAGTAAAAGCACAGAACACTGAAGTAATGGTGGAGAACACCATATTGCCTGGGGCACTACAACCCCCTCAGGCGACCACCCAACTGAATACCCCCCCGCCTGCCAATCTACAAGTGGCATTCACAGAAGAACAAATAAAACAGATGATCATCATTATGATAGTGACTGTCTTTACAATAATAAAGAAACAAGATACCAGCACCACAAATATAATAAATGCAGTTATGACACAGCTCACAGAAAATATGCAGGAAGACCAGACCCCCAAAACTCCACAACTACAAGTGGAACAGACGACGCCTTGAGTCAGATCTCAGACAAGAAGGAACAAAACAACAAGCACAGACCGTCAGCAAACACACTATCACAGGCAAGAGCGACAACACCCTGAAGAGAGCAGAAAAAAAATCGAGAAACCTCCAAAAACAAGCGGGATTCTACCTCCTGCTACCCCCTTGGAGCAGGTGCCCGAGAAACAGCCACCAATGAGCACACCATTCTTAACGTACGAGGAGGAGAGCGACTCAACCATGAACGACGAGAGCAACTACAGCACCAGCGACGAGGAGATAATGATAGAATAGCCCCACCTCCTTGTCCTCTCAAAATAACACAGTGACCTCCTTGTCATCTCAAGATAACACAGTGGAATGTACAAGGCCTGTCCAACAAACGGCATACTGTACAAGCAGTAGCCAAAGCTAAAAATATTGCTGTCTTCATTCTGCAAGAAACCCTGATGTCCAAAGATCAACAATTCCGCTTGCCTGGATACCAACAGTACTCTGTACCAAAAGGGTCCAACTCCCATGGCAGCATGATTCTCGTCAAGGCGACCATCCCCAGTTCAGAAGTAGAACCAGTTCACTGTGGAGATGAGTAGAGGCACAAGCTGTTCGGATACACTTGGCAAACGACAGTCTTGTAGTATACAACATCTATAAACAGCCACCAAAACGACTAGAAGCCGGTGAACTACTGACACAAGCAACACAGGAACTTGTGTTCATTGCTGGGGACTTTAATGCCAACCATCCAACGATCAATCCGACCACAACAATGAACCAGGATGGTCACCACATAGTGGAACTGCTGAAAGATGTTCCAGAAATAGTGCTCATTAATACTGGGAGGAACACTAGACCTCACATTCATATCCACGGAGCTCGTTTCAATAACTCAGTGGGAGGTAGATGCTGAACTGACCAGTGACCACTTTGCAACGACAACTACTTTGAGAATGGAGCTGCTCCCTCCTCTCCTCACGCCCGCTACCCAGATGGAATACCAAGAAAGCAAATTGGAAATTATATCAAGATGAACTTCAAAAATGGTATTCGAACTGCGAACCAGCAGAAGGCATTGACCAACTAAACCAGGATCTTACTGATGCCATACTACATGCAGCAGAGGAAGCAATACCAAAAACAAATCCTACAAATAGACTCCACAAAGACTACTGGTTCTACAATGACGAGGTCAGAGAACAGAATCAACACATTCAGAAGACATCTCCGACAGTACCCTTCCCCTGAGGGAGTGAAACTCTTGAGAGCTGCTGTCCAACATGCTCGTCAAATTACTCAGAAAATTAGGGAAGACAAATGGCTCGAGTGGTGTGCAACCATTAATGCACACACCAGCCTGAGTGAACTCTGGAGAAAACTCAGGATAGCAACACGAAAACTGCCCAGAGCTCCAGCCCATCCCCAGCCACTACAGGAAGCAACTCGCTTAGCAGAACACTTTGCAGAACGCTCGTCATCAGCTCAACTACCTCCTGAAATAAGACTTAATAAGACTTCATCTACAGCAAAAACAACTGGAGAGATAAGAAATGGTCAGACATGCAATTGAACAAACTCACACTACAGACTGTCTGTTTACCATAGAAGATATCAGAAGGAAAAAGAAAACAAGCAAAGGCACCGCCCCTGGCAGTGATGGTATATAACCTATTCATTGCTCAGTAATGCAGGACTTGCTGGTGAACTTGCTCTTCTAACAGTTATCAACGCATCATGGTCAGCAGGCAAACTCCCGTCAGCTTGGAAAAGGGCAAACATTGTTCCTATTCCCAAACCCAATGATCCCCAGAACTTCAGACCAATATCACTAACAGCATACATCGGCAAAACCGCCAAAAGGATGGTCCTTAAACGACTCCTCTGGAAAACTGGACCACTTCACCACAATATCTTTGGATTCACCAAAGGTGTCAGCACTGCACTAAACTGTTATGCTACGCTGATGACTTAGCACTGATAGTAAATTGCAGAAGCCAGATCAGCAAAGTCCAAAGAGCACTAGACCTCATCAGTGAAGAATGTATGAGTCTCGGGCTCAAGATATCAATCACAAAATAGAAATCCATGAGGATTGGACAAAATGAGCCGGTGACACAACTGCAAATACAAGGTATTGCCCTACAATGGGTCAATGTATACAAATACCTGGGCATCTGGATTGACAAAGGCCTCAAATTTGACAAAGAGATAAACTATCTAAGAGACCGAATGGACAAGAGAGTCAACAAGATGAGAGCCACGACAGGACCCCAAGGTGGGTGCTGGGGATGTACATGTAGTCCTAAGAACGCTATATATACACGCCATTCGATCATTAACAGACTATGAGACACCGGCTGTTAACACACTGTCTGACTGGCAGTGGGAGAAACTGGAGGTTGCCCAGAATAACGCTATGAGAGTCATTGTCAAGGCACGAATGTGGCAAAATTTGAAAACTTACACTAGGAGACAGGTCTCACATCTCTCCAAACCAGGACAGAACGATTAACAACGTGCTTTGCAACAAAACTGATTACCAGGGCTCGGGAAAGTGACATCAAGAACGGACTTTTACGAGCACTGAACCTTAACAGAGATGTCTTTAACAAGAAAACCTGGCTATAGTGCGCAGCTGACGCTGTAAATAGACTGGAATTGAAAGACACAACCCTCAGAAAAGGACCTGATACAATGAGTCCAGACTACAGCACCCCAGCACCGCGGGAGTCCCCGCCAGCAGTCATCAACATTCTACAAACTGGGACAAGAAAGGCAGACTCTAACCCACATGAGCTCCAAAAGGTACCAGAGAGAAACATGAAGGCTCTAACACCACTTTGCAAGTTGAGCTAGCTGCCATACTTGGAGCCCTAAGACACGCCTCCATAAACAGTCAACAAGGCGTTGTAATACACACTGACTCACGATGCTATTGAAGCACTACAATGCAGAGACCCTAGAGACAACATTCATCTCATAACATCCGTTGTTGGCCTACTGCAAGGGTTAAAACTACAAGATCGGCAAATTATCATTAACTGGGTGCCCAGTCATATCGGAATCCCAGGGAATGAACGAGCTGATGCTGCTGCCAATGCTGCGTTAGGACAGTGAAACATTGAGATGAACATCCCGCCCAGCCAGGAGCAAATAAAGACCACAATAACACGAACTGCCCTGTGGAAAATAAACAAACACAGAAGATTAACACCAGTATCACGATCGGCCAGGTGGCACTATCTGGTCACGAATTATGAGAGACCACCACTCATGAAGGATATAACAAGAAGGGAAGAAGCCATCTTCCACCGACTGAGACTGGGATACCCATGCATATGGGAAATCATTGTTCAAGTACCAGCAGAGCAGCGCATGTGCAAGACCTGCGACAGCGGTGCAGAAAACTCACTGCAGCACTACCTCGTAGAGTGCCCTGGAACACAATTAGCGAGGAGAAACATACAACCCCCTATCACAGCAGAGAAGGTTGCCAAAAGACTAACCACCAACCACTCTCAAGAAACTCTGCAGTTTCTTACCGAGCATCAACCCCCACGCTAGTGGTGGAGATGTACAGTAAACTAAAAAGATGCTGGTGTTTTATCCCAACAGTGGGCGGACCAGCATTTTAGCTTAAGGTAATATTCCTAAAAAAAAAAAAAAAAAAAAATCAAGGTCATTCTACTCTAAGCTCCCAAACCGACAAGACCTCCTCTCAACAAGCTCCTCTACAACACAGCAATTTCTCAGCATCTTACTGCACTGCATTCAATATATGTAAAGAAAACGCTCTTGTGAGTTTCCTTTCTCACCTCCATCCTGAATGCGAGACCTCCTTTATGTACGTGTGTATGTGGTCCTAAGAAACAGAAAATTGACACATAAGAAAGAACTTTGACTACTGCGCCACATACATTACACTACACCATATGGCAGCAGGATCTACTGTAGGGTATGGGTTGTTTGGTTCACACTCAGGATGGGATGGAGAAAGGAAACTCACAATGTGCTCTCTGTAAACATGTTGTATTGGATGGACAATGCAGCTTGGTGCTGGGAAGGCAGCATGGTTATAAGCGTGGAGTAGAGAGAGCTGGTTGGTGAGGGTGCTCAGAGGAGGACCAGCTTGTGGGTCGCCATGGTCGCCGGCGGGAGCGAGGGCCACCAGGCGGGAGCGGAGGAGGGTCCAAGACAGTAGCAGGGGGTACTGCTGGGCCGGGGGCGGTGTCTGAGGCAGGACGGGTGTGTTGGGGTCGGTAGGACGTGGTGCTTGGGGCAGGAAGAGGAGCGGCTGTCTGCTTAGAGTAGCAGAGCTGCTCTAGGGTGTCTAACCTGCGGTGTAGAGACAGTAGCTGTAGAGCCGATGAGAGCTGCCTCTGTGTGGATAACTCAGTCTTCAATGTTGTGATTGAAGACTGGGAGAGTAATCAGTTTCTCCTCCATCCTGTGTGAGTGCGATTCTCCGGGGGTCACCATTTGTGGGGTTATGAGATATTGGTTCACACTCAGGATGGGATGGAGAAAGGAAACTCACAATGTGCTCTCTGTATACATATTGTATTGGATGTACTATGCAGCTTGGTGCTGGGAAGGCAGCATGGTTACAAGCGTTGAGCAGAGAGAGCTGGTTGGTGAGGGTGCTCAGAGGAGAACACACAGCTTGTGGGTCGCCATGGTCGCCGGCGGGAGCGAGGGCCACCAGGCAGGAGCGGAGGAGGAGGTGTTGCTTGCTGGTGGCTGTAGGTAGAAAGAGAAAGGTCACCACGAGGTGAGGTCTTATATAGTGGAGGTAGGCGTGGTTTGATAGTTGAACTCAGTTATGTTAGGCGGCGCTGGTTGCCGACCCAGACCACGAGGCGCAGGCTGGGGAATTCAAAGAGGGTCGGCTACTCAACGACAAACAGCGTTTGTAGGGGAGGGATCCACTACACTACCATTAAACAGCACATTATGCTTCCAATATCTTCCCAGGCGGTAGTACCTCCCTGTTTGGCAGTTACCTACTACGCAATAATATGCAGCTGTTAGTGTTTTACTCCCTACAGCACCTTAAGTAGCACACTTTGGGCCGCATGGCATATTATAAGAGGTCATCACGCCGAATATTTTCTTATGTACACTTAGAAGGAATACTGTGTATATTGTATACTGCATGCGGCATTCTTGGGGTATTTATTATGCAGTGCTGTATTAAATGGTATAATTGTTGCTGATTATTATTTACTGCACATTAATTCTGGTCACAACTCATAACCCTTACTCTAAAAAAAGTTAGCTTTGATAATTTTCTGTACTAATTCTAGGGAAGACTGGTGTTGTAATATTCGCTACCGGACCTCGTTTGTTCCTTCGCCAAGTAATAAGCCTATATAGTTCACCTTTGGTCCTGCTCTTGTGTTCGCTGACACATATTCATTCTGCAAAAGAAACTTATACTTCAGTGTTTCTGTAGCTCTAAGCTCGCCACTGTATAAGTCTTGTTCTGGTGTTGGCAATAAGGCTCAGTGAATCTAGCAATGAGTTGTCAGTTATGCTGTGGGAGCTGACATACAGTATACTGTACAGAATAAAAAAAAATCAATAGGCCGCACAGTTGAGGTTATCTACCTATCTATCTACTGCCTACCCGAAACAAAACAAGAAAAGCAAGGTGATTATAAAATATATTCAAGATAAATTCGTAACAATTTAATTCGCACTCGATATAGGTGGGGCAATATCCTCACATTATGAACTTTAATGTAAATTTTACAAGTACTGTAAACCCCTCGATATAAGATAACATAATCCAAAACATACATAAAAAACTTTAATTTTACTTTTCCTTTTTGCCACTGATCGACTCGTTAGCCACTTGGGCGGTCGGTTACGTCTTTGCTACGCACTGTTGGCAAGTACTGGGCATATACTGGCTCCTGAATGTATTTGAACCTGCTCCAGTGTTGGTCAAGTCTGGTCTTGAAAAAGCTTACACCCAGTTCTGTCACAACACTCTCTGGCAGATTGTTCCAAAAGTTCACAATTCTCACTCCAAAAAGGTTTGCCCTCACATCTACTGCAGAAAACGAATTGCACAATAAGGGATTGTATCATCACAGATATATATATATATATATATATATATATATATATATATATATATATATATATATATATATATATATATATAAATAAAACAATGGTGCAATGGTGTAAAATGTCACAGAGGAAGAGTCAACGTTTAAAGGATGTGTGAGGAAGTAAACACAAAATTTATTAAATGGATCAAAACATCGTAAACCCACTGCGATGATTTAACTTTTTAAGTACAGTATAGTGATTTAATCTCTTGACTCTGAAGGATATACGTACTTCTTGATTATGAAGGATTTACCTCTTGAGTATCATGGTTAAACCCCCAAGAGTATGATAACTTCATCTCTTGAGAGTTCAGACAAACGAAAGAGCAGATAATTACGTGAAGAGGCATAATAAATAACTATTCTGTGAGTATGGCATAAGAGAAATTAACTATGAATTTCAGCTGAGGAAAACCCAAGTCAAATGAGAACATAGTCTTAATTTGCTTTACGATTATAAAAAAAGAATACGCACGATATATTTTTCCACCTTTCTCTGGTTAATAAATCATTCAAATTCCGTCCTTTCCTTGAAGTAGCAACAGGGAGCCAGCTTATCAACACAGAAGATACATTTCTGTATAAATCCACAAAGAAAATAAATTAATTTTGACGAGAATTATTTATAATGGGTAGTTTAATTTTAATCATTAATATGTTGATATTAGCTCGTCGATACTACTACTACACTTTCGTCAGTGATAAGAATACTGTTTTACTACTGACATTATTATTATTATTATTATTTGTAATCGTAGCAACAGAGGGTGAAAAAATAAGAGTACATTTTTATCGCTAACAAGTGTTATTAGTCTTTAGTCTCTTTCAACAGGATGTGAGATGACGTACATACGTCTCAACGTCTGTTGGTGACGTATGAGCTTCCTCTGCTATACTGATTTCGTCATCACCTGAGAAGAGCCTTCTCTTGCCTAATATAGCTCAGCTGTGCTGTACATGCGTGCGTGTATTCATATACGTTATAGATAAAGACTGCATGAGATATTTGCCAGAGTATTAAAGGAATGTAAGGAAGAGCTTAGTATGCCCTTAGCTAAGTTGTTTAACATGTCCTTAAAAATAGGTGTAGTACCAGAATCCTGGAGGATAGCGAATGTAATACCGATTTTCAAGAAGGGGGATAGATCACTATCCTCTAACTATCGCCCAATCAGTCTAACATCAATAGTAGGCAAATTACTGGAAGCAATCATTTCAAACTCTATTCGAAATCACCTGGAGAAGCACCGATTGATCAATGATTCCCAGCATGGCTTCACAAGCGGACGTTCTTGTCTAACTAATCTATTAACATTCTTTTCATCGGTTTTCGAATCGGTGGACGAGGGGCACAATTATGATGTGGTATATCTCGACTTTAGCAAAGCCCTCGACAGAGTCCCCCACGAAAGACTAATTAGAAAGGTAAAAGCTCATGGCATCAAAGGTAACATCCGGGCTCCAGGAATGGTCGAAGGAATGGCTGCCGAGATTCAATGTCACGAAGTGTAAGAGGATGCACCTGGGGCGTACCAACGGTAAGGAGGCGTACCATATGTCCCAACGGGATGAAGAAAATGTACTAGTTGAGACTGTGTGTGAGAAGGACCTAGGTGTGTATGTTGACAATGAGCTGAAGTTCTCGGGCCATTGTGAGAAGAAGGTAAATCAGGCAAATAAATTATTGGGTCTTATAAGAAGGTCGTTCAGATATCTAGACGGTCCGTCCCTCGTGACGATCTTCAGGAGTGAAGTGCTTCCCCATCTGGAGTACTGTCACCCCATCTGGTCCCCGAGATATGCTAGGGACTGTCAGTTGGTTGAAAATGTTCAAAGGAGGGCCACCAAACTGGTGCCTGCACTTCGGCACCTCAGCTACCCTGAGAGATTGGAGCGCCTGAACTTGCCTAGCTTATACTACAGACGGGCAAGGGGGGACCTAGTTGAGGTTTATAAGCATCTCAGGGGGCACTACTCAGTTGAGTGTCCTTACTTGGAGCTGGCGGACGCTCGCCCCACAAGGGGTCACAGCTCAAGATTGAAGAAGCCGCAAGTCCAGAAAACCGTGAGGGCAAACTTTTTCGGAGTGAGGGTTGTAAACTCTTGGAACAATCTACCAGAGAGTGTTGTGACGGCACCGAGTATGAGCTCTTTCAAGAGAAGACTTGACCAACACTGGAGCGGGTTCAGGTACATTCAGGAGCCGGTGCATGCCCAGTATTTGCCAACAGTGCGTGACAGAGACGTGACCGATCGCCCGGGCGGCTAGCGAGCCGACCTTTTGATGAAGAATATAAAGGAAAAGAGACGTGACCGATCGCCCAAGCGGCTAACAAGCCGATCAGTGGCGAAGAGGATAAAAGTAAAAAGTAAATGGATTAGGGCGTGGTTACAGGACAGGAAACAGCGAGTGAGCATTAACGGCACTAAGTCCCATTGGAGCAACGTCACAAGTGGAGTTCCCCAAGGCTCAGTACTTGGACCATTATTATTTATTATATACATAAACGACATAGATATCGGCATAGACAGCAACATAAGTAAATTTGCTGATGACACTAAAATAGGACGTGTTATTAAATCTGACGAGGACTCAGCAAAACTACAGGAAGATCTAAACAAATATTTCGAATGGTCTGAAAAATGGCAGATGAAATTCAACGTGGACAAATGTAAAGTACTCAGTATAGGAGATGTAAACAGGGAAACCAGATACCAGATGAACAACGATGCCATAGAGAAATCCGACTGCGAGAGAGATTTAGGAGTAATGATAAGTAGGAACCTTAAGCCAAGTAAACAATGTGTTTTGCTCGTAACAAGGCTAATAAAGTACTTGGGTTCATACAAAGGAGTGTTAGTTACAAGACTAGCGAGGTCATCCTAAAACTGTATCTTCCTCTTGTGGCTCTTGTGAGACCACACCTGGATTACGCAGTTCAGTTCTGGTCACCGTATTATAGAATGGATATAGAATCATTGGAAAGAATTCAGAGGAGAATGACAAGACTAATCCCGGGCATTAGGAACCTTGAGTATAGAGACAGGTTAAAGCACCTTAATTTGCACTCCCTCGAGAGACGTAGAGCGAGGGGCGACCTGATAGAGGTGTATAAGTGGAAGTGGAAGTCCAATTTCTGCCTCTCAACAATGAAGGCCCGAATGCCGAACACGCTTTGTTAAAGAGACGCAATACAACCCGACCGGCAACGACCCTAGCCCTAGCCTAACTTACTCCAGTGCTTTTCAAATCTAGCCTTGAAAGAGCTCACACTCGGTGCCGTCACAACACTCTCTGGCAGATTGTTCCAAGAGTTCACAACTCTTATTCCGAAAAAGTTATCCCTCACAGTTTTCTGGGCTTGAGGCTTCTTCAACCTTGAGCTGTGACTCCTTGCGAGGCGAGCGTCCGCCAGCTCCAGGAATGGGCACTCGACTTAGTGCCCTTGAGATGCTTATCCACCTCAATTAGGTCTCCCCTTGCCCGTCTGTAGTATCAGCTAGGAAATTTAAAGCGCTCTAATCTCTCAGGGTAGCTGAGGTGCCACAGTGCTTGCACCAGTCTGGTAGCCCTCCTTTGGACATTTTCAATCAGTTGACAGTCCCTAGCATAACTCGGGGACGAGACCTGTATTTTAGAACAGCTCACTATTTTTATTAGAACTCTATTTTTTTCAGAACTGTACAGATTGTATAGAGATGTACAGTACATTAAAAGAAGCCTACTTGTATGTAGAGCGTTACCTTGCTAACCTTTCTCTGTTGAGTTTGTAGTGGATTCCTCCCCTACAAACACTGTTTGTCGCTGGCTAGCCGACCCCGCGAATTCCCCAGTGTATGCCTCGTGGTCTAAGTCAACCAGCGCCGCCTTACATCACGGAGGTCAGCTATTAAGCCACGCCTACTTCTGCTATAAAAGACCTGACCTCGTGGTGACTTACCTCTCTTTCTATCTACAGTCAGTCTTCAAGTAACACTGTAGTGGATCCCTCCCCTACAAACGCTTTTGTCGCTGAGTAGCCGACCCCGCAAATTCCCCAGTGTATGCCTCGTGGTCTAGGTCAACCAACGCCGCCTTACATCACGGAGGCAGTGGCGTAGCTAGTGTGTGTGCCGCCCGGGCCCAAGTTACCCACAAAAAATACATATTGCACAGTGACTCACTCTATATATATATATATATATATATATATATATATATATATATATATATATATATATATATATATATATATATATATATATATATATATATATTAAATAGTTTGTGTACCATTATAATATTACTGTACCTTCACATACTCAAATATAGTATGCTTTAAATACACCCCAAACATACTTAAACTTTATAAGTAACAGTTAAACAAAAAGCAAAAACGACATATAGGATAGGGAAAAAAGTAAAAAAGTGTAAAAAATTAGGACCATCTTTATTTCTGAAATGAAAACTACAACTTTCTACAAAGTAACTTTTCTTGTTTTTTTGTTGGCAAATTCTTCAATGACATTGTCAAAAACTATTTCATCTGTCAATTGTCGCTCTATAGACAGTATGGCAAGATTTCTCAACCGCAAGGTGCTCATAGTAGATCTTAAGTAATTCTTGATCAGTTTTAGTTTCGAAAAACTCCTCTCACAGGTAGCAACACTAACAGCAATTGTGAGGAAAATCCTCAGCATTATTACTATATTTGGAACCGAGTTCCCAAGGTTATACTTTTGAATAAACTGCAAAAGTTCAAGGGGGCCTTCTTTCCACGTCTGTATTCTGTCTTTAATAGTTATAGCAGCAACAGCAACAAAATGCTGAAGTCTTTTTCTCTCAACGAGGAACTCCTCTTTATCAATGTCGTCGTGATCGTGATCTATTTGACACTCATATTTATCATCCAAAAGATTCAATGGGGTAAGGAAGGCATATTTCTCAGCAAGTTCATGAAGCTGTTGAAATCTCAAAGTTATTTCTTGGATCACTCTGTCCAGCGAAGAAAACATTTCTCTCCTCAATTCAATGTCGTATGGCAATTCAGCATCTCGTGATCCTTCACCAAACGTATGTTTCTTCTTTTTGGGTCGACGCCGATACAAAGGGATGGATTAACATCTCCAGTAGCTGCAGATATGGGTGATGAGCAGACCCAAAAGTGCCGCCCCCCAAAAGTGCCGCCCGGGGCGGACCGCCCCCCCCTAGCTACGCTAGTGACCAGGACCAATCAAAGAATGGATGGAAGAGACAGAAGACGGAAGAAGAGAACACTCGTGGTTCCCTAAAAGTAAAACAAGAGCCCTAGAACCCACACCAACTCCACTCTACTAAAAGATGCAAGGTTACCCCAGTGACAACCTTGGCAGCCAAACCACTTACAACATTAGATCATAAAAAGATAGGATGTTCTTGGCAGAAACACAAGTACCTGCCCTAGACTCCTCACCATTGGCTAGGACATAACACACGAAAATGAAAGGCATAAAATTGCAATAGTTGCTAAACATACAAACACCTGACATAAATATAACACCTAAGACGAAATTTAGCTTAAACACAAACATGAGATAACAGAAGCACTTGGGTTGAGCCCCAAGACCTAGCATTCTACTACTATTTTCCAATTTCCTCGCTTTTCTTCTGCATTATCCACCAACCTCAAGTCCCTCCAAATTCCACCATTATTCTTCAAGTCCAGTTCCCGCACCACCAATCTACGCACCTGCATCAAGATTTCTTCATACTTTACTTCATCCATCCATCCATCCGACCACTCTCTTCTTCTACCTACACCAACGAGCAAGCAACACCTCCTCCTGCCTGGCGGCCCTCGCTCCCGCCGGCGAGCATGGCGACCCACAAGCTGGTCCTTCTCTGAGCATCCTCACCAACCAGCTCTCTGTACATCACGCTTGTAACCACGCTGCCACTTCCCAGCACCAAGCTGCACTGTACATCCAATACAATATGTATACGGAGAGCACATTGTGAGTTTCCTTTCTCCATCCCATCCTGAATGTGAACCAAATATCTCGTGCCCCACAAATTCAAGCAAGGTTCGATCCCCAGCCTGGGCTTTCTTTGGGTACTCTGGTTTCCACCTGTGTTAACAGTGGACAATGCAGATGCATAGAGGCAGAAATCCTTATATATTTTCGATTTTTTTAATAAATACGCTCATTTATAAATTTTTTCAGAAATAAAAAGACAATTTTAATTCTATTGCAACCCGGCGCAATCTTTCCCAGTAGTTTCGTACCCTATATATGCTGCTGGTGAATGTGATGTATTTCCTTCTTTGTGTACGAATCTCTGTCCTGCGTGGCAGTGAACAGTGGCATTACCCGCATGAATCTGACCTATATATAGTGTCAATGAATTTGATGCATTCTTTGTGTACGAACCTCTGTCCTGTATGGCAGTGGAAAGTGACATTACCCACATGAATCTGACCGACGTACATGTATGTATGTGTGCGTGTGTGCATGTATATGTACATGTACATGTTTATGTGTATGTATATATGTATATGTATGTATATGTGTGTGTTTACATATATGTATATGTACTGTCAATGAATATGATGCAGCTCTTTGTGTACGAACCTCTGTCCTGCATGGCAGTGAACAGTGACATTACCCATATGAATCTGACCTCTATACATTTATAGTTGTTAATGAATATGATGTATTTCTTTGTGTGTGAACCTCCGTCCTGCGTGACAGTGAGAAGTGATACCACCCTCAGTGTCAAGACCTGACTGAATTACTCAGAATAGGCAAACTGTACTACAAGCTCTGCCAATAAATTTGTTAAACTAAAAAAGTCCCCTTTTTCTCGGTGACAGGGATAAAAATAAATAAATGAATAACAGTAGCAGTTCGGTTCGACCCAACCAAGGATTCAGAGACTATAATAGTCTCAAATCTCAATCCTTTTGGCCTAACCGATGACAATTTAGTAAGCGACGTAAACAATAACATTCCTGAACCTTCACACGTGATGGTAAGAAAACTAGTGTGGAAGATTACATTTACAGTCTCTTATTTGCCCGATGACCACCCAAACAGTCCAAACTAAAAGTGGCATGTCGAAGGAGGACTGAGTAGTGCCCCTTGAGATGCTTATACACCTCAATTAGGTCACCCCTTGCCCGTCTGTAATATAAGCTAGGCAAGTTCAGGCCATTGTTCTTGATAATTTTGTCAAGTGCTATTTTGAATCCTAGTACTGTTCTTGATTCCACAGCTTGTGCTTGCACTCCACCCATTGTGTGAAGAAGTATTTCCGTATTCATTTTACGTGATAACTTGGCGAGCTTGTGGTAAATTAGTAATGTCCCCTCTTGTTGCTTGGGTTCACGTTTCCATCCCTTTCAGAATTTTGAAAGTTTGAATGAAATCTGCCCTATTGTGCCAAGGCCCATTAGGGGTCACAGCTCAAGTCTGAACCAGCCACAAGTTAGGAAAATTGTCAGGGCAAACTTTTTCGGAGTGAGAATTGTAGTTAAACTCTTGGAACAATCTGCCAGAAAGTGTTGTGACAGCATCGAGTGTGATTACAATCCACTTGAACAATTTCCACTTGGATGATCTTCTGTTTTATGCGATTTAACCTAACCTAACGTAGGTAAATATTTGTCTATTGGCTATCCTCAGGTTTTCATACACATATGTGTTAATTTTTTTGTGTGTGTGTGTTTTACACGAATCTGACCTTTATTTCTTGTGCAAATTAGCATTTTTTGCAAAAAAATGAAAATTTTTCATTTGTAACAGAAACCGCTAATTTGCATAAAAATGGCAGTCAGGTTTGAGTAAAACACACCGTAGAACACCAAAATAAAAAAATGTTAATTTTTCGTTTACTACCCATATCCTTTTTTTTTCACATGAAAAATATTTTTTTTTGCTCGAAAAAAAAAATATGGGAAACAAGGTTAAAACTAAACTAGGTCTACGCACTAACCAAACCTTACCTAACCTAACAGGCCACGCCCTAACCTAACCTGTGAAAAAAGGAGATGGGTGATTCATGAAAAATGACCAAAAACCGTAACCTAACCTAATCTAACCCAACCCACACTATATACAACCTAGCCTAGTCTTTTTGAGCTTACTTGTGCTACTGTGGTGGAGGATACAGCTGGGCGATCTGGAGAAGGAAGTGGTGGGTAATTTCTGTCTTTTCTTAAAACTAAACAATTTCCACACTTAGAACACAGTGTTGATGTTGGTAAGACACCTTGATCTTGTAATATTGTTATTGCTTCACTGTCGTTTTCACAAACTCGCTGAATAACAATTAGATATGGGAGAGAGCACTTATCACATCCATCATAAGCCTTCAAAATTTTAAATTGCGCAGTGGAAGGCTGGTTAAAATGATTGGCCAGCCAAGTCACATGACACAATACTAGAAGGTTAAGTTGCAAAGAGGAGGAGGAAAGGATGAGACAATTGACTATGGCAACATGCTAGATACAAAATATGCGTAGAAATTTGTGAGATACAGTACTCCGTTAATATTGATTTGCACAATAAATGATATGAAGTCGTATAATTTGTTTTTTCTAGTCATTGTGTCTGTAATATTGAAAATTGGAAACCTGCAGATAGCCAATTGAAGAATATTAACCCTAATCTAACCTAACCTTATCTTTTGGTAAAGTTTCGTTTTAGGTCGAGCATGGAAATTCATATACACCCGCCTCTCCTTTTATGCGGGGGTTACGTTCTTGAAAACCACCGCTCAATTCAAAAACGCGTAAATTAAACATAATTTTCCCATAAGAATACAGTAACTCCTCGACTTACGACATACTCGACTTACGACAACCCGGACATACAACGGCCATGGTCGTATAAAATATTTTTCACATTACGTATTTTTGAGTCCCGACGTTAGTGATTGCGCTGTGTAATGACAAAATTTTCGTTTGTAATTCACTTGAAAATGGCTGGCAAGAGTAAAAGTGAGAGTTCTCATGGTGCTGAGAAGAAAAAGAGACACCCATTTTAGAATTATGTTTTATTTTCTCCTTTTCGACTTACGACCAATTCGATTTACGACCTGGTCGTCGGGACGGAACCCAGTTGTAAGTTGAGGAGCGACTATACATGTAAATGGTACAGGTTAGGGGAACCATCATATACCGTACAGGGTACAAACAGTGCTCTCACTTAAACGAAGCACGCGGCCAACCACCGACACATGCTCTCCTCTCTGAAGGCGGGTGATCACATTTAAGTTCACGTCCATTGAGATTGTTTTTTGTGCCTTATTAGCCTTAGGCTTTTTGTGCCTTTTTAGCCTTAGGCACCCCAGAGGAAGCAGCTGGACGTTTTCCAGACATCCTCAATGGGGGAAACAGCATTTAACACTAAAAAGGTACGTGATAAACACACAATGCACATGAGAGCACAGAGAAAAAGTAGTGCTGGTGTGAACTGAGAAAGCAATATGCGGGAAGCTTGCTGGACGTCGTCACAGTTGTTGTACAGAATACTTCATTATCATCATATCTTCATCATTAGTAGTAATAATCGTTATTATTACATTAATATAATAATTATTATTATTAACAATAGTATTAAAATTGTTGATGTTGATATGACTTACAAGCACCTCACCGGGCAACCAGGCAAATATGCGTGGCAAATTTAAACTGTCTTGAGCGCGTTATTTAAAAAATAGGTGCACGTAAATTAACTTTTGGTATGAATTGAACAATCATGTTACTGTATTCCAAAAACGCTTAAATCAAACAATCATAAAACGCGAGTTACCATCGGTTTATTTAGGAAGAAAGAGAAGAAAAAACTTTATTATGCATCTGGGACAAATTTACATTTTTCTAGTATTTTAACTGACATCTTAGACAAGACCTCACCAATTGCCAATAACATTGGTTGTTCAAAATGGGCAGGGCTTTGAAGTAGAGGGAAAATGTGGGGTTGGGGAGTTTTTCCGGGGTTTGAGAGATGAAAATCGGGCAGAATTTCCGAAAATTCAGAGAAAAAATTACTGGTACAACACATGGAAAATTCCGGGGATGGGGGGATTTCTTTCCTGGTTCAAGAGACGATGTAATGCGCAATTTCTAGAACTAACGAGAAAATTTTCTCAGTTCCTGAAAATTTCTGGGGATGAGGGCTTTTTTTTCCGGCTTTGAGAGAGTAATATTGTTAGCTGGAAATCTCCCATTCCTGGAAGTGCTCTGCACCAATTGTTCCGGCTAACGGAGATATCATTGTCAATATTTCCGTCTTGTTCTAGAATTTGAGTCCAAACATCCAGGACCTTGGGTAATTGTGTTTAGCAGGAGCGTCCCGGCATAAAACCATGTTGGCAGTCCTTTACAAGGTTGTTTTGTAGTACCGTAGATGTTTCATTATGGCATCTCTTATGATGTTAATACTTTACACACTATGCTGGTCAGGCTCACTGGTCTACAATTATTTGTGGAGCGATAATCCCCCTTCTTGAATATAGGACTCACATAAGCCATTTTCCAGTCATCGGGGACATTTTGCTCTTCCAGGTACTGTATTTGCAGAACAGGATTTTAAGGAGCTCCACAAGTTTGTTACACAGTTCTCTTAACACTCTGGGGTGTACCATATCTGGGCCGGGCCTCATGTGAATCTTTAGCTTTGACAGTTTATTTCTTATACCCTCTTCTGAGAACACAATGTGGATCAGCACTGTATCAGACCGTCTTTCCTCAAATGTAGGAAGATTGTTAGAATCCTCTCTTGTGAACGCTGATGAAAAGAATTTGTACAGTACCTCTGCCTTATCCTGGTCAGAATCTGCATAACTACCATCTTCAAGCCTCAGGTTCGATATGTCCTACTCGCGTTTTTAATTTCAAATTTGCGTAGCGGTAATAAGCTTTTTGAGTTTGACTTGACCTCATTTGCATTCTGTCTCTGGAACTCTTTTTCAGCCCTTCTACACTCCTGACTTTGCTTGGTTCGTGGATTTGGCATACATCCTCCTGTCCTGCTCATCATTTGTCCTAACCGACGTCTCAAAATCCTGAGTTTTCTTTTTAGCTATGTCGACTACTGCATGGTTCATGTGCAGCAGCCTCCTTGTATTCCTGGAGGCACTGGGTTTGATCTTTGGTATATATTTATTAATTAAATGGTTAGCTTTACTGGCTGTGATATTCATCGTAGTGTCTGCGTTCTTATTTCTTAGTGAGTCAGGCCAGTGTATAGTATACGCCTCATCTCCTCTCCCATCCTGTCGTAATTTTCTTTGTCATATTTGAACCTGGAACTGGTTTCGTCATGAACCAAGTATATGTAACAGTTAAATCTGAAGGACAACTTTACGATGTGACTGGTGCCAACAGGGCTAGGTATTGCAGCTTGGCCACCATACCCTTTTTGTGAGTTATGATGGGGTCAGAGATTTGGGTATTTGCTCCCACCTGTATTGAGTCAGATCTTTAACTTGTTGGAATAGAAAATTGTCTCTCAGTTTCTGTGAAAAGAGTGGCAGGATTATTTAGGTCGTCTGGCGTGGAATAAAAAATGAACTTCTAATTAAGAGAAATTTGTTCTTAGTTGTCAGCAAGTTCTTAAGAGTTACCAGTAATCTCTGACTGACTCTCATATCACATTAACAGGCTTTTCATATTTGTCATACTGCTTAAACCTCATTTAAGTTGTAAGTTTCATTGTACAATACAATTTAATGTTTTTTAAATAGGGGTGACCATTCTTCTTTAGTAAGGGCTGGGGAAAAGTTTGAAACATATACTTGTATATATAGTAGATCAAATTAATGCTTGTGTTAAATACTGTACAGTACTCTACAGTATCATGTGTGATTAGGAAAAATAATAACTTCATTAATTAGATTTAAGTGAAATATCTTAGCCACAATATTGACTTCACTTCAGATAAATATGAATTAACTTATGATTAAAAAAACTAAAACAGAATGAAATTAGATTTACAGTATACTATTCACAGACTTTTGAGGATATTAATGGATGAGTGGACACCTTGACACCATGGATGAAATAGTTCAGCAAATCACAGGTCACTTATTTGTCACAGCAGTGGACCAGAAGATTGTTCGTGGTATTAACAAGGTAAGAGAAGCCAAAAATATTACATAAGTACTGGTACTCATTTGCAAAAAGCTGAAAAAAAGATAGTACTGTACTGTACAGGTACAGATAAAGTTCTAGTTCTAAAGAAAAACGAAAATGTGTTATTTAAATTAATGATGTTTTGTAACAGGTAGGTTTGGTTACTTTTTAGATGAGTGCAGTAATTTCTAAATGACTTTGGCCTTTACATTTGCTACATTATTTTATTATAATACAGTAGTACTGTGATGAGTGTAAGAACAAAGGAAACACAAGCAGACATTGGGAAATTTTCTCTTAACCTTACATCCTTCCTCAGGGGAAGACTGTAAGGATAAGAGAAAAATTCCCATCATCCTCTTGTGTTTCCTTTACCACCACACTCCCACCTGTTAAAATGAATCATATTCACACTGTGATGAACCTGCTTTTTTATGGGCCTACTTAAGGTGATACTGGGCATTATGTATGAAGAATATAGTACTGTACAGTACAGTAATTTAATTGCTATTGAAAGTATTCTGGTATTTTACCATGAATGATATCTAAGAAAAAAATAAATTGTTTAAATAAAGTACAGTGGGGTATGTTATAATGAACGGATTCTACTACGAATATTCCTATAACGAACGGTTTTACCTATAAAATTGAGAATGCTATAACGAACGCAACTCCTACGATGAACGCGGATGAATACGGGACTATTTCGTCTGGGGCATGAATATTGTTGTACCGCGGCTCACAGCAAGAGCGTCAGGCGCCATATTGGTTCATTGTGTAGTCAGTGCACCACTGAACTTGTTGAAATTTCGTCTTTTGATGTGGAAATTCGTGTTATTTTTATAACTATTTTGTTATACAAGTGTGCAATTATAACAATGAATCGTCAAAAGCGAGTGAGAAAGCTAATAACCCTTGAAACTAAGAAAGAAATTATAAATAAACAGACAAAGTGCCTGTAAGACAGTCACCAAAGAGGGCTAGGAAGGATGACTCCTCTCCTTCCACCTCTTCTCCATAATTCTCTCCTCCCCCCTCCTCCTCTGCCTCCTGTCCTGCATGCTAACAACACTAAGGTAAGATAAAGTACCGTATTTTTTACAATTTCCACAGAAATTTTTCAGTGTTAAGTGGTTGTAGTTGGGGGCCTGGAACGGATTAATCCTATAACGAACAAATGCTATAACGAACGAGGTTCTAGAACCAATTAGATTCGTTATAGCATACCCCACTACAATACTGGACAGTACAGTGTATAGGTTACCTGTACATGGAATACTGTAACATTCTATTTACAACCCTGCTTATCCTCAATTGATAATGTAACACCCCTATTCAATATTCACATATGAAAAATTACGATACCTTACAGTAATATTTCAAACTGCTTGCTAGCCACAGCTGTCATATTCTGCTGTAAGACCTGCTTCACACGAACATGTGTTTTCCATACTTGAGGATCTGCATGATTTAGAAATTACTGTAATGAAGCTCAATGGGACCATTCACACAGAGCACACGTAGGGGATGCTCACCCCACGCCTGTACCTGTACTGTACTGTAATTCCAAACTGGTTTGAAAAAACAAGCCGAGCATTCTAGAATTCTTCATACAGCTATGGTAAATGCTAGTTTAAATGTTTACGCTCGTTTAGAAATGTCGCGTGTGCGCGCACGCACACACACACACACACACACACACACACACACACACACACATTTTTCAGGCGCTGCTCCTGCTGAGCAGCAGCTCCCCTTGGCCATGTCGGCCCATTCCTTAAGTCCCTCACCCCGACCCATCCTCACCACCTGGATATCAACATACAGTAGTCGAAAGTGGCAATTTCACTTCGGAAAGAAGTTAGATCAGTGTTGAACAGTAATGAACAGTGTTTAAGCCAGTGAATTTAGCACTAAACAGTACTAGTGAGAGCCGTGACCCACCACTCAGATAAGCGCCCCTGGGAACCATCCTCTGACCAGACGGTGTTAATCTGTCCACCCTGGAAACAACAGCAGGCTGGCTTTCCACCTGACTACGAGATAACACAACATCACCTAACAGAGAGTGAGGTACTGTGACACCACACCACACAGTGTCTCAATAACCACTTGAGGTCCTTCATATCAACAACCGAGGACGAGCCACTATACCACGTGAATACCACACCACCCGGTGTCCCCATGACCACAATAGGTCCTTCATATCAACACCTGAGGACGAGTCACTATACCACGTGAACACCACATCACCTGATGTCTCCATGACCATGTGTGGTCCTTCATATTAACACCCGAGGACGAGTTACTGCACCACGTGAACACCACACCACCTTGTGTCTCAATGACCTGCCCAGGCCATCAACTGTAAACTATAATAATTTGGTATGCCCAATTCATGTTCCTTCTTCTTTCATTAATGAAAGCTTTTGTTTAACGACCCACCTACCCCATGTCTTTGTATGTAATAAGTAATTTTTGTCCAGTGTATATTTTCAGCCTTCAGGCTGCAGAATTTTCTCAATAAACCATTAATTATTATTATTATTATTACACACACACACACACACACACACCCACCCACCCACCCACTTGCTCGCTCACAGACAGAGTTCTTTTGAATTGTTTTTCTGGTATTGCATTACCTGTATATGGAGAGTATAGTCTCGTTCAAGATTCTTCGAACACTGCTGGAGACATCTGGCAACTCAAGGCCATTTGTTTACTACAGTACGTAGTAAAAATTATGAATAAATGTAAAAGTGATCGGTGATTGGTTACTTACTTACCCGTTGCTTAATTTAATGGTTGGGCTTTGATGTTTCGTATTATATTATACTATACTGTATACTATAGTAAACAAATGGCCTTGAGTTGCCAGCTGTCTCCAGCAGCATTCAAAGAATCTTGAACGAGACTGTATCTGTATATAAAAAAATAAGTTGCTATAAAATAAGAAATACGAAGAGCACGGGTGTGTATGTGTGTGAAGTGAACGTATGTGTGGAATTGGTATGTCGCCAAGTTAGACTGTTCCTGTAGCATCCCTCTACCTCTCCCCCTACCAGGCTAAGCTGTGTTATTGTTATTTTTCAACTCATATTTTTGATAAGATATACATCATTTTATTAATTTTACTCTGTTACATGCATTAACAATCGTTCATGCAGAATGTACAAACAAAAAGAAAGAAAAGAAAGGTATCGATTATCATAAAGTCAAATGATAAGCGAGAATAAATATTTCATACGTCTGCAGGAGTTAAGTGTTCAAATCTATGGAGGGGAAGGGGGTTGCAGTGTCTGGGGTCTCAGCCACGCCCTACCAGGTCAAGCCGTGGGCTGTAATTTTATTAATTTTTCTTACTCTGTTACATACACATGCAATTATTCATACAGAATGTGTCCCCCAAAAAATTATCATTAGGTCAAAAACATAGAGGGAATAAACATTTACTGTGTGCAAGGCAGTTACCCAACGGATCGTGGAAGGGGAGGAGGGAGCAGTGTTGGGGATCTCAGCCGTTCCAGTCTCTCGTGTCCTGCATGTAGTGAAACTATTACCAACTGGCAATGCAGTAACCAGTATTTTTATAATTTAGTTTAATTATTTTATTTACCTGTATTATTATAATTTTTATTTATTCCTCATATTTACTAGTACTACATAGCACACGACCTAATAGCCTCGGATAATGAGGAGTATATATTGGAAAATGTGGTGAAAGTTGCCGGCTAGGAATTCATGCCCCCATTACTTACATTAATTCTGAGGGGGAAAATTGCAATGGTATTCACAAATGTCTTATTTACAATGGTTTTTAGGAACACTTCCTATGCAATAATCGGAGTACAGGCTGACAACCCTTTATCCGAAATTTCAAAAACCGAAAATCTCAAAAAAACGATTTTTTTTAAATTTATTTATTTTTTTTTTAAACAGGGATTAGCCCACCCGGGCATAGATCACTGACCCACATCGGGGCCTGGGGGGCGAAAATGTAATAGTAATAATAATTATAATAATTATTCATAGTAAATAAAAATTTTAATAAAAAATACACCAAAATAAAATAATAATGATAACAATAATAATGATAATAACAACATATAATAATAAAATTCACAATAATAATAATAACAATAATACTGTAATATAAAATAATAATAATAATAATAATAAAGAAATACAAGAATGAAAAAAAAGATCAAAAGTGAGAAACATGACCTAGACCTATGAATTGTTATTATTATTATAATTTTTATTATAGTTTCGCCACCCAGGCCCCAATGTGGATCAGTGACTTGTGCCCGGGTAGGCTAATAAAAAAAAAAATTAACCATTCTGAAAACCGAAAAATTCCAAAATCTGAAATGCCTCTGGCCCCGAGGATTTCGGATAAGGGATTGTCAACCTGTATTGTGTATTCCTGTTTACTGTACTGTAGTAGATTATGAAAAAAACATTTGGCTCCTGGAATGAAAAATGAAGAAGTACAGTGTACATGCTGTAATAAATATGATGTGAACCAGTTGTTGTCAATGCTTGTAAACACACCCATCACAGGCAACAGTACAATGTGTTTGTGTAACTGTTCATCTTAGATTTTCCACCAGCACCATTAATATAGTAATGTAGTTGCTACATTGGGTTTTGAATAAGTTCCAGAATCTGTTAAACCTATCTCGGATACAGAGAGGAAACAAAGTGGTAAAATATTCTTTTGTATTTAATCAGAGTTGTTGTTTATCCTTGATGGTTTTTATTGTTAGGTTTCTAGGCTGGGGAGGGGGAATTCAGTGCTTGCATCATTTTCCATTTTTCCTTTAAGAAGTGAACTTTTATTTCCCACAGAATTGATATTAATGTTGTTCTGCAGGAGTGTAACCACCATGGAAATTAAGGGCTTACTGTACAAAACTACAGCCATTAGATATTTTTTACCTATTACAATGACTCAGTAAATACAGGTGTACAGTACAGTATTTGAATTACAGTAATCAAAGCCCCAGAAATTATATATAATGCATGCATTGAATGATTATTGTATGGGGAGTGGATAGAAAACCATTAGTATAACAGTAATGTATTTAGTTTAACATAATCATTCATTGTTTGGTGAACATTACAATGTAAAAAGCAAAAATAAGTTTGATACTGTACAGTAGGGGGCAGTGAAATTTTGCTCAAAGCTGCACTCTTCAGGCATTGTTCCTTATACATATCTAAGACTCCATGCCAAATTTGAAGCTGATATGTCGAGGTTTAGTCTGCCGCATTTTCTACTGAAATTTTTAAATTTACCTACAGTACTAGCCAAACAGCCGCTGTGGCGGTCCAATGTTCTGTTCAGTGTTTATCAACTTTTTTTTCATATCTCTTATTTCATTTAAGTTGTCTTGTTGCAGATGAGTATGGTGCTATGTCTTTATTGATTATCAGCCTTTTCTCATTTCATTTCTCAATGTTGTGTTACTGTACTGTAATGTAGGGGAGACCTGGGTAAGTTGGCGCACTTGGGTAAGTTGGCTGCCGCTTGTGACAGATACTTGATTAGTGATTATGCTGGAGCTGCCATTGCTACTGCCACCTTAACTGACTATGGCATTATCACAAAGGATGACAAGAGTCAGGTTATTGGACCACATAAGCTGCGGGATGCGAGACAAAAATACCGATTTAAGAGGCAAGAAATTGAGATGGCTAGTTTAGATAATTTGACGTCACTCTATTTTGATGGTAAGAAGACCGCCACTCGTGTGATGATAAAGAATGAGAAGACCGAGAAATGGAGTTCGAGGATGATGGTGAAAAATCATTATGTCATCATGGTTGAGCCTGGCAATGAATATCTCACACATGTGACTCCCAAGACTGGACACGGAAAGCAAATTGCCAAAACTATTCACGAGTTTCTGGTGGAGAAAAATCTAACCCAGCAGCCCATTGTGTGTGTTGGTTGTGATGGAACCAATGTAAATGTAGGATCAGAAAATGGAGTCATTCATCATCTTGAAATGTTACTTGGTCACCCACTCCATTATTTCATATGTCAGCTTCACGGAAATGAGCTGCCTTTCCGCGCAGTTTTTTATCACTATGATGGTAAACCAAGTGGTCCTGAGCATTGGCGTGGTCCCATTGGAAAGCAGATCAAGGAGTCTTTGTCTGAGCTTCCAGTTGTCGCCTTCCAGCCAGTCAGTTTCCCTGATTTCCCTGTGTTTAATGATGAAGTGGAGAAAGATCTGTCCTGGGATCAGAAATACCTGTATAGGATTTGTAAAGGAGTTATCACAGGTGTTGTTGAAGATGACTTGGCTGCTATTGAGCCAGGTCCTCCCTGTGTGTCAAGGTGGAACACCTTATGGAGTAGAATCCTCAGGCTGTATGTAGCAACATCAAGACCCAGCCATGAGTTGAAAAGAATTGTCATTACAATAATAAAGTTCAGTGCTCCAATGTGGTTTTACATCAAGATACACCCTTACGTAACACACGGCTCAAGGAACGTATTCCAGTCCCTGCTATATATGAAACACCTGAATAGTGAGGAGGAGACGATAGTGAAGAAGGCTGTCCAGAGAAATGCATACTTCGCCCACACAGATCAACTTCTTCTTGGTATGTGTGCAGATGAGGACATGACTGTTAGAGAAAAAGCTGTCTCAATGATAAGAAAAATTAGAGAGGAGAATCAGCAAAAGGAAGAATGCACTGGCAGATCTGAAGAGGAGGAGGAAGATTCTGATGCTGCTGTTGACGAGAATTTGTTAAACTATACTGATGAGGAGGGTAAAGATGGAGATGGGAATGAGGATGTGCCTCCTGTAGTCAACATGAGAAAGGTGGTGACTCCGAAACTAAAGTGGCAAGCAAAAAACTATCATTCCATGATTAACTGGAGGAATGAACTCAAGACTGAGCCTCCTTACATTGCTTCTCTGTCAAATCTACAGGTTAATGACATTCTTGAGACACCATTAGTGGTGCCCAAGTGGCCAAACAGCACTCAGGCGGTCGAGAGAGGCATAAAAGTGATGACTGAAGCTTGCACTGAAGTGACGGGATACGAATCGAGAGATGGATATATTAGGCAAAGATTATTGTCTAGGAAAATGATGCCAAGGTTCCGCACAAAAAAGAATTTCAATATGAACTTGTAATGATTTTCTATACGGTGTACCTGTAAAATAACATGTGAATTAAATCGATGTCACCCATGTAAAATTTATCATTATCCTGGAAAACATTAAATGACACTTAATTTTTGGTATACACTAAAAGTTGACAAAAAGTCGTTCGCGATGCGGCAGGGTAAGTATGCATGAAATGGCATGAAATTTTGCACAGGTGTTTGTTACAGCCATACAAACGATGCCTGAAAAGTGCAGCCTGCAACTCAAATAAAAGTGTTTTTTCCCTGCCCCCTAATATACATATATATATAATCAACACCTCAACCCGCCAGGATTCGAACCCACGGCCCATGAGCCCATGATTGTGACTGGGGAACGCTAACAGCTGGACCACCAGGATACTAAAAGCAGTCCTAGACTCTTGTTATATTTCACACAAAGCCTGTTCAACGAGCTTATCACGGGTAGTCCCCATTAGCGGTTCACGGCCAGTCTCTATTGGAATTAATTCTATATGTTCTGTTGTTCACTTTACGCGGTTTTCACTTTCCGCGGTACCCTGTTGCTTCAATTGACCGCGTAAATTGGGGTACTACTGTATATGTATATATATATATATATATATATATATATATATATATATATATATATATATATATATATATATATATATATATATATATATATATATATATATATATATATATATATATTTATATATATATATATATATATATATATATATATATATATATATATATATATACTGTATATATATATACACAGTATACTGCGTACTATTATGTACTTCATGTAGTTACTCGACCTGTTTCTGAATGGTTGGTCATTCTACATCTGTGACCTTTGAGCATGAATGAGTATTTTATTTTATTTATTTATTTATATAATTTTTTTACAGGGATTAGCCCACCCAGGCACAGGTCACTGACCCACATCGGGGTTGGGGGGGGGATGTAATAATAATAATAATAGTATTAATAATAATAATAATAATAATAATTCATAGTAAATAGAATTTATAATAAAAATACACAATTAAAAATTAAATAATACAGTATTGATACTGGTAACAATAATGATAATCACACTGTCATAATAATAACAAAGAACTATAGAGAAATACAAAAATGACAAAAAATCAATAGTGAGAAATAATACTGTACGTATATGTAAGTTGTGTTGTCAACATAAGAGAAACAATTGAGACCCTGCAATTGTGTGCAAATTAGGCAGAAAGACAGATCAGCAACCTGGGACTTGGTCACAATTTTTGTGATGCCATATAGCAGCAGGGTCTACCATTAGACAACACGTTTTCTAATGATGCATACATTAATATAGTTTAATGGAGTTCTTGTTGTATTGAAGTATCCTTGTATGCCATACAGGGATAACTCCTTTCCCCAATCCTATCCACATTTCTAGCTGTTGCTGATATGGTGAAAAGGCATATCAATTTATGATTAAGATGCACTGGGGATCATATCAAAGCATTTCGTCTAGCATTTAAAATTGTAGCTATGGAAGATCTAACATTACTTTTTTAGGGACTGTACATTAACATAATCAACAAGATGTGATCCTGTGTGTTAATTGATTAATTATTAATGCTGTGCAAAATCTCAGGAAATTGAGGAGTTGTTGCCAGATGTTAAGAAGCTACTACAAGCTGACATTGTCCAGAAGGTCAAGAAGCTCCTGGCAGAGGATCCCCTTGTAGCTCTAACAACTGGTAAACTATACAAGAGTTTTAAATATATACAGTATATATATATATATATATATATATATATATATATATATATATATATATATATATATATATATATATATATATATATATATATATATATATACGTATACATATACATATATATATATACATATACATATACACATATACAGGTGCTCCCTGACTTACGACGGGGTTAGGGACCCAAATCCAGGTCGTAATTCCGAATGGTCGTAAGTCCAACATAGATATAAAAAAAAATCAATTTTTTTTTTTTAATAAAAAATCTACAATGAAATACAGTACAGTAAAAGTAATAAATAATGAGGAATGGATACAGTACAGTGAAAGTTATAAATAATGAGGAATGGATACAGTGTGACTGAGCACTTACCTTTAATGTAGTCAGCTGAATGCACATGGGGCCCCCATAATTTTCTAATTATACATGGAGACTACATTAACTGGAAACGTTTCGGTATAGAAAATGTGTGTGTCATTTGGGAAAAAAAAAATAAAAGCTGAAGTGTGAAATGGGGAGTCTAACTTTAGCATATATATATATATATATATATATATATATATATATATATATATATATATATATATATATATATATATATATATATATATATATAAATATAAATATAAATATATATATATATATATATATATATATATATATATATATATATATATATATATATATATATATATACACAGTTGTGCCCATAGCAGCAGTCAATTGAACGGTCCGGGTTAAGTAGAAATCGCGTTAAATGAACAACAGAACATATGGGATTAATTCCAGCAAAGCCGGCCCGACCCCCAAATCACACTTTTTGAAGGCTATAACTATATGTTCAGCCGGTAAAAATAACATCTTAATTTTATGATGGTACATGCACACAATTAATATTTAAGAGAAATAGAGAAATACAGTCGCCAAGTTAATGTCCATTCAAATAATGGACTCAACTCCCTCCCCCTCTTCTCACACTACACTCACTGGCTCTTCCCTCTCAGAGAAATTTTTGGGGGAAAACCACTAAATTTTAATAAATAATACCTCAAACTAAAGTTAGGATAATACAATTGACATTGCTGGATTCCTTGTAGGACCAGGAATATTTTGAATATAAATGTCATATATTTTGCACAAAAAATAACATAGTTACCTAGAGAAAAATTTTATCTAAAATTTGTATGTTTAATGCAAAAAATATGATGTTTATATTCAAAATGATCACCAAATTATAAGAATTCCAGCAATGTAAATTATATTCTGACCGGGTAATTTGTATGAATTTTATGAGCTAAAACAAATATCTTCAGTTAATAAAAAAAAAAAAAATTCTTCACTGGGTAACAGATGGTCGGTCGGTCGGTCGGTCCCTCCCTCCCCCCCACCCCCCACCAACCGTCCCAAGGAGATGTGTGGGATAACCACTAAATTTTAATAAATAATACCTCAAACTAAAGTTAGGATAATATAATTGACATTGCTGGATTCCTTGTAAGACCAGGAATATTTTGAATATAAATGTCATATATTTTGCACAAAAGATAACATAGTTACCTGAGAAAATTTTTTATCTAAAATTTGTATGTCTAATGCAAAATATATGATGTTTATATTCAAAATGATCACCAAATTATAAGAATTCCAGCAATGTAAATTATATTCTGGCCGGGTAATTTGTATGAATTTTATGAGCTAAAACAGGCAGTCAGGCAGGGTGGCGGGTGGGGCAAATCTAAAACAAGCGTCTCGAGCCGGACACTCACAGCGTATATGTGGAAAAAATCCGTGTTAAGTGAAAGTTCAGCTCTGGGCCTTTTATATGATATAAGCGTTAAGTGAAGCAGCGTTAGGCGGGAAATTATACTGTATACATATATATATATATACATACATATATATATATACATATATATACATTATATATATATATATACACACACACAATATACCCTTATGTACTGTATACTGTACAGGTATATTGTTAATGGTATGTAGTTCAAGCTATAGCTCTGTGCCAAAATTCATCTCTAAATTTGTTTATTCCTAAAATGATTAACTTGCATCTTCTAACCAGTCCACACACAATATTTCAGGGTTTCCAGGGCACCATCAGTTCACCCTACTGTGAATAGGTACTGTACTTGATAAGAGCTCTTGTACAGAGATCAGTAAACCCTCCATCCAATATTTGGAAGTGTTTTGATCCTTGTATGAGATGGAAAAATATAAAATTAATAGGTAATTCTACAGGTATATGTTATACAGTAGACACTTGTAATAGTTTTTGATCAGTTGCTGTCCTTGAGTTAGCTTTTGAAGTGTATTATCTTTAGGGATAACTGAAAATAATCCCGTGAAAATATTTATATACTGTACAAGTATCTTATTATCTTCATCAGTGAACCTGGTGTGTGATGGCTGCTCAGCACTACGTGAGAGCTTGGGGGAGTGTTTGGAAGAGATTCTTGTTGTGTGTTCAACAAGACTACAGACCCACCTCATTGATCAACATAGGAAACACTCTCAGTTCCATGTTGCTGTTAAAGTAAGTTGAAATAAGTTAGAAGTGAGTATACAGCTTCTTGATTGTTATGAACAATGTTGTTTAAAGAACTAGTTTAGGAATAGTAAGACTCAGCCCTGTATAGTTACCTTGTTAACAGTTGATATCATTCATATTAATATACTGTAGTAATATATTTTATCCACCTTGAGCTTAAAGTAATACTAATTTATTTTAATTTTATTTTTGAATTTTTAATTATTTATTATTATTACTGTATTTTTTTTTTGGGGGGGGGGAATTGTAATAGGAAGTTTTTCATATTCATAATTGTGTACACCTCGACTACCTGAGTAAGTCTTGCAAGAGATTTGCTCTTGTTTCTATTTTCTGAAACAAAGTTTATTGTGATTTTTAGTTTATAATTGCAAAATTCATCAGAGTTCTCTTTCCAGTTTACACTTAAACACTTTGTTGAGAGTTGAATGACACTTGTCATTGTTTTATAATTGGTTTCTCTCTTACTTTCTTACAGATCATTTTAATACATTAATGAAGCATTCTTTTTTGTTGCACACTTAATATCATAAAGAATTCATATTCAACAATTGTGGCAGTAATACAGTGTCTCTAAACTTATTGGAGAAAAAAAAATGGCATTGAACTTGGTAGGAATTTACTGCACGTCATATAAAATCTTCCTGTTTCCGAGTATTTTATTTTATTCGGAATGCCTTCATAGTTGTGGGCTGTTTTTTTTTTTTTTCCCTGATGGTACATTATCCATCTCTTTTACTGTATCATGTAGACATTCTCCCAAGAGGTAGCCAACATGATCTTGGCCCATGGGCTTAGATTACTCTATCAAAATATTCCTCTGACTCGTGTGCTTCCTCCCTTTCTCCATCACTTTTACACACACACACACACACACACAAACATATCTTCGCTCTTTGTCTCTCTCTTTTCTCACCAGTTAATCGTACCTGGTTGACATGAAAAAGTCACCAGAATTGTATCTTTGTCTTTAATTAACCGTGTCAGTAGGAACAGATGTTATATATTGGATTAGAGTACACCCTATGTGCTCTGTAGTGGGAGATGTGACCCTACTGGAAATAAGTATCAGATGGCTTTTTTTTGGCTATCCTTGGTCAAATTGACTTACTGATTATCATTGATTGTATACCCTTATTGTCTTGGTATATTATTTATATACTACACTATCTAGGTACAGTCTAAGAAACAACTATTGTACCAAGTTTTGGTGAATACATCGCGGAAAAGTAAAGCCATCTGACACACACATCTGTGTACCTTGTAAACAGTTGGCAGACCTGTGGAACCTTGGAAAGGGTAGTCAGTTTCACCATTGATTCACATAAATACTTACTTCTTCCAATGATCATTCATTATTGCCAATACAGTATGTGTCTATATTTGACAACTACTGTAGAGTATTACCGTATATACTTGAGTACAGTTTGAGTTTTTATGATCAAATTATTATGCAAAAAGTAGGGGTGAACTCTATACATACACTATTTTTGAGGGGTTAAAATTCATGCATTACCATGGGTCATTTATGATGAATGATAGCTATCCAGTACATGCTCACAGTAGGCTAACCTTTCCAGTAAGCTCCTATATCCAGGGCTTGCTTACCGTACCCGTAGATTCTTATCTTTATGTTGCTACATGAAGATCAGAACCTCGCTCACTATATATGCCACTTTGCATCTGTTTACATTGCTGGTGGCATTGTTACCAAATTAAACTCATTACTGTAGCCACATCCCCATGCTCTCTCCTAATTTTGGGTAGATATACATAATTTTTTCAATTTCCTTTTTTTCGGTTTCATACACACAAAATCCTACCTACAGAATGTGTAAAAAAAAAAAATAATAATCATAAGGGCAGCGGGCATCCGCTGAGAGGAGGGACTGGAGCAGAGTCACGTCCAATCATATATAATGGAGTCAAGGCCTCCAAGTACTTGGCATCAGTTGACACTGCAGTTATTGGGCGGCTGTTGACGATCACTTCTGCCTCACTGAATAATGTCTGTAGTCGCTCATCGTCAGCCACTTGAGACCCGACGATTGCCCGAAGCACCTTACGCACTGTACGGATTTGTCTTTCCCATATACCTCCCATATGAGATGCTGCAGGGGGATTGAACACCCACTCCACCTCCTTCTTCAGATGTTGCTGTATGTGCTTGTCTGCCATCCAGATGCGAGCAGCTGCCCTGAGTTCTTTGCAGGCCCCAACCATGTTTGTGCCATTATCTGAGCGGATGCGTTCAGGAGTACCTCGGTGTGCCATGAAACGGGTGATTGCATTGATGAGAGCGTCGGCATCAAGAGATGGACTGCACGGGTTGTCAAGCATGTGAACAGACACCCATAGCGCTTGGCTGTCTTGCGCCCTTGTTTGGTCTGGAACAGACCAAAACAATCCAATCCTGTGAAGGCAAAGGCTTTCCTGGGCAGGTCTGATGTGCTGGCAGCACGGCTTCTCTTTGATGCATGGACACCCGGTTGTTGCGACGGCAGACAGTGCATGCCTTGTAAATCTTATCTTTGCAATGAGCCCCATTTCTTGTTGGTACCGCTCTCTCTGTATCACTCTAAAAATTGCTGTCTTGGCTTGGCGTAACTATGACACACTTAACACGGTGATGTGTGCTGTTGGTGTTTTATCTTTGAGCACGTAACCCTCCGGATCCAAGCTGCTACTCCTTTGAAGCTAGAGCCAAGAAGAGTACTTTTCCCACAGGCACTGCAAGGGTTCTTTGGTCCTGTCTACTATGGAGGTCAGTGAAGTCACATCCCCTTTCACTTCAGGATCGCCCTCGAGCTCCATGTCAACCTGCGGTGCCTTTGGCCAATACTCAGGAGGTACCATTATAAACCTTGGACCCTGGATCCAACGACAATCCTCCAGCATCTGAGAAGCGGTTACTCCTCGTGTTACATCATCTGCTGGGCTCTGCTCTGAGCTGACATGTCTCCATTGCCTCATGTCCGTGACTTCTCTGAAAGACGACACTCTGTTTGCAATAAAGGTGTGGAAGTGTTTCTCAGCATTACCAATATACTTCAACACTATCGTCCACCAGTGGTACACTGAGTTCATGCCGCACTGTTGTGTCAGCATGCGCTGCCAGTACGGCAGCACAAAGTTCTTGCCGTGGTATTGTTTGTTGCTTTAAAGGTGCTAGTCGGCTCTGCCACTGCCACACACAAAGGAACAGTCGAGTCTTCCTTCCTGGTCTACAGTCTTCAGGTAGGTGACAACTGCATAAGCTGATTGTGAAGAGTCGCAGAAGTGATGCAACTGAGCAGAAGCAGTGCGGCTCAGACCAACTTATGTATAGCAGCGTGGAATCTGGAAGTCCTGCAGCAGTTTCAGGTCCGACAACCAACACTGCCACAAGACTAGGTTGTGGTCAAGAAGAGGTACGTCCCAATTTTCTTGTCTCCTGCACTCGTTCTGGAAGATGATCTTTGCCTTGATTGTGAAAGGACAGATGAAACCCAGTGGGTCATAGACAGAGCTTACAATGCTTAGAAGCCCCCTTTTTGTCATAGGCTAGATTTGGACTTTTGCCTTTGCAGCAAACTGGTCCATTTCCAAATTCCACATCACTCCCAGGGCTCTCTCTGTGGGCAAATTGTCATAGGTGAAGTCCACTTCCTTGATACCGGTGTGCCGCTTTCCCATGGGGATTGTGCTGAGAACTCCTTATCCATTTTGTAAGCTTGAATCCCTCTCTTAGCAAGAGTACTTGCAGCTGGTGTGCCATGGAGATTACTTCCTCAGTATCAGTAACAGACACAAGCAAGTCATCCACGTAAAAGCTCTCTCTAGCTCTGGTGGTCGCTACGGGGAATTCTGAAACATAATCCTGGAAAGTTCTCTGCAATGCATAAGTAGCACAAGATGGACTCCACACCCCTCCAAAGATATGCACTGTCATTCGGTAGGCAGTTGGGGGTCCCGGCAGGCTTCTATTTTCCCACCAGAGGAATCTTAGGGCATCCCTGTGTTCAGGGTGCACCTTGACCTGATGAAATATGGCTTCAATATCAGCCATCAGCGCAATCGGCTCCCGACAAAATCTTATGAGGACTCCAAAGAATTTGTTGTTGAAGTCTGGTCCTTGAAGTACCTCGTTGTTTAGTGACACGTTGGCAAATGTTCCAGTACAATCGAAAACAATACGAGTTTTCTCTGGTTTATTTGGATTTAGTACTGGTTGATGAGGCAGATGCCAAGTTCTTCCAGGATTTGCTGTTAGTTCCCCATTTGGCACCTTCTCCATGAAGCCCTTAGTGATCAAATGTTAAATTTCTGCAACATGTCTTAGTTTCAGTTCTGCATTTCTTAAGAGTCATTTCTCAGGCTATTCAGATGCCTGACAACAAGTGATTTGTTGTCCGGTAGGTTAGGTGGTTCTCGCAGGAATGGAATGGGAAACTGGTAGTGTCCATTTATCATCGCACCTGTCGATGACCAGAGTTGGACGACTCTTTTGTCCTCCAGCGACACTGGCGCATCAATTATAGTTTTTTGAAAGGTCATCTCCTCCCAAAAGCGCCTTACTTGTGCCTCTAGACATGTCTCAGCAGGAGGGAGAGTCAGTGGTGAGCCCATGACAGCAAGAGTAGTAACATTTTCATGGGCCATTGGACCATTTACAGTCCATCTGAGTTGAGTCTTCACTGCAAATGGTGCTCCATCTCGTTCTGTCCGGCAATCTAATGGAATCGAGGCTCTTGGACTGTCCTGCCCTATTAGTAGTTCAATGTCTTGAACATCAGACACAGGTGGTATGATTTCTCGAAGATGTTCCCAATCCATTGCATCCATAGTGGACGCTACTGAGTCTCCCAGTGAAGGGGCAAGCGGTCAATTACCTTCGCACTTGCTTGCCTTTGACTTCCAAGTCTATCTCCAATGTGTGTCGTTGTTCTTCATGGGTAAGAGTGTCAATAAAGAGTGACAGTGGTTTTCCATACGTCTTCAATCGCTGCACTAGACTCTTCGCACAGAAGGCCCGATTACTGCCGGAGTCCAGGAGCGCATTTGTTCTTGTCGCGCGCCTCGAGTTCGGCCCCTTTACCTCCACCTTCGATAATGGAAGAGCCACCTTGCTCTTCTTTAGTCTTTGACTGGGTCCTGCCTTTTCCCTCTTGGTTGACTCTCCAGATTCCCAGTATGGTTTCTCACGTCAGCCACCATCTTCATAACCTCATGACCTTTTGTCGCTTCGTTCATGCCAATCATCTTGTTGTGTAGGTTCCGACCTTTCTCTCTTGCTGAGGTGATTCCTCTTGATTGAGTAGTCAAATGTGTCCCTAGGCCGTTCATCACGGTCACAAGACTTATTCTTATCTGTTTCTTGGCTCTGGCGTCTATATTCATACCTTTCTCTTTGCATGGACTTGCGAGAAAGTTGTAACCATCTGGAGTGTAACTCAGAACACCCATCAATGTCACACGGTGAGTATCCCGCCAGATACGCTGTCATGTTTTTGGGTGTATCAGTGGTAGTAGGAGTGGATTATATTATATAAAGATAATAATATGTCGTATTTCTTATTTCTTACCGTAGAGTTCGATACCTTCACACTGGTTACTTACAGGAGATTATGGCGTATCTACGTAGAAGTTCACTCCACCACTTGACATTCCATGATTTATACTTGATAAATGATGATTTAATGAATTCATTTAATTTTCAACATCCATCTAAGTTATTGGTTATACTTTGTCATAACCAATCAGTCATTACCTTTAGTAATAATAAGATAGGATCACAGATACAGGCAGATAATTGCACTTACATTTATTTGTCAAGCTTCCATACAATGATTTACAATTTGCATGGATATATGATTCACTCACGTTCACGCTGTAATAAAATTAATCTTCTAAAACAGGGAATTTCCAACTTGGTGACACATGTGATTACTCTACTGTGGGTGTGACTTAACAGAGCCTTAATTCTTCAAGTGATACATTTACTGCCAGCCTGGATTGCTTTGTTACAACCAGGCTTCATCACAAGAACTTCTTTCCACGGCCATAGTAACAAAAAGTACTCTTGGGTTACCACACATTGTCTCGCGTCACTGACAGTCACTGTAGACGGTTATCGCGGCAAGGAGAACTGGTGAGCGTTACTTGAATTAACCATTTAGGTGCAATAGACCAGCCTGGATTGCTTTTGTCGCAACCAGGCTTCCACACGTGATATTTCCATGGGGATAACAAACCTAGGTTAACACACTTAGTCTTGTGTCGATCACGGTCACTGTAGACGGGTGTCATGCAGGAGAACTCTGTAAGCGTGAATTAATTAACCATTTACTGTAGGTTTGATAGGCCAGCCTGGATTGCTCTTGTCGCAACCAGGCATCCACACGTGATATTTCCACGGGGATAACAACCTAGGTTAACACGCTTAGTCTCGTGTCGACGACGGTTCACAGGACAGAGTGGCGGTGGAGGACTCTGTGTGGTGTGGTGTCCCGCCCCCTTTCTGGAGGGAGAGGATGGAGACGACATCTTAACTAACCCATGGCTCAGGGGATACTACTTAAAATGAGGTTTTTGGGTGTGAAGCGATGAACAGTACAACACTGTTTCACTGCCCACCCCCCTAAAGGCTGGCTAACATACACTAATTGAAAAATACATGTCCCAGTTATGCCTCGCCGGGCGTCTTATCTCTGGTAAAACAAACTTTGGAGTTGGTTGCGTGGGTAAGCCTAACGCAACCCATGACAACGCATTGGCCTGGTGTCCCTTTCTGAGACACGGGAAGCAGTAGCGCAATCGTTGCACAGTTCGGGTTTCTTTCAGATACTGCCATAGTATGAAACTTGTGGCAATGATTTAAGTTATGATCTTCTGAGCAGAGCGAGCAAGCCTTGCGCTCTGCGCCCGTGACAGCCAGCCCTACAGCATGCCTGCTAGCATTATTGCGGCACATTGTCTGTCTCTGGCTCCCCTTGTTTCTATGTATGCCTCTCTTGCATTTCTAGTGGCCTTCTGTATGAAAACCCAGAGATATTCTAACCCTGGTTCCTTTTTCTCCTTGAGCTTGAAACTCCTCCATTTGCTTGGGTATTTCTCTCGCAAGTGACTGGGTAACTTTTCAACCAGCAACTATTTCCCCAATAGATTGTCAATTTGCCACAGTGCACTGTAGGGCTCTAAGTTACAGATACATACATTCAGCCTGTCTGCTAGGCATTGAAGTCCCTCCCTGTTATTAGTACGCACTGAAGGGGTCAACATCAGGTCCTGAATCTGTTCACGAATAAAGGCATCTTCTCCACCAAATCATATCCGCAGTGTTTTTAGAGCCCGTTGATAGCCGTTTTCTACAGTACTACTGTATGTGAGTATAAGTGGTCTTGAATTTCTTAGGAACAAGCCTGCTGCAGGATGTGCATTTTTTCAGGATCAGACATCTGGATCTTGTCTACAGCATCATTGAAGCAACGCATAAAGCTCAAATACTCGCGACGGCTTTTCCCTTTCAAGGTAGGAAGGCGTATGTCTCAGGAGTGCAAGGCTGACATAACCCTGTCCAGCACCTTCCATGGTTCCTTACTCTTTATATCTGCAGACTGTGATGGGTATAACCTCATTTTGCCAATAGTAGCCTCTTTCTTGGGTGTGGTCGTATCACCTTGGTTTCTTCCATGGCTCCTCTTTTCCCTTACCGGTTGATCCTCCTCCCCAATGAGGCCGTGCATCTGCCTCAAATTTGCTCTGTTGGGTCTTCTTGACAGGGCCATTACCCTTCCTTGTAGCTACAAGTTTGACTATACTTGTTTTGGAGATGAACTCTTCAATGTAGCTTTCCAGACCTTCCATCAGTGCATTCCTCCAATGGTCTCTGGTTTCTGGGTTTTGGCTAGTTCCTGGTTGGGGTGAGTCGTGCCTATTGCTGACAGATGGTACACTTTCCAGTTCATCTTACTCTTCCATTGTGGGGCCAGCTAGTAGTGGTTGTTCATCGTTTTCCACATCTAGATCAATTTCTTGTGGCCACTCATTGTTTTCTATGTCCGCCATTTCGTCCGGTTGGGTGAGGTTGTTTGTGATTTGTGGTGGTGCATGGGCACAGTTCAGCTGGTCCTGGCAATAGCAAGCAAGCGCACACTGATGTGCCTGGGGGCTGGTTTGGCAATAACAGCAAGTGCACTGATGTGTCTGGGGGACTGATACAAGCGCACAGTTCTGCTGTGCCTTGGGAGTTGGTACACCCGCACACTTCTGCTGTGCCTTGGGGTTTGGTACAAGCGCACACTTCTGCTGTGCCTTGGGAGTTGGTAAAAGCGCACTTCTGCTGTGTCTTTGGGGTTGGTACAAGTGCACACTACTGCTGTGCCTTGGGGGTTGGTACAAGTGCACACTACTGCTGTGCCTTGGGGGTTGGTACAAGCGCACACTTCTGTTGTGCCTTGGGGTTTGTGGTTCTGACACTTGAGGTACACTTGCTTTAGTTGAGTATATAAGTTGTTTTGTGAGTAGCTCCAACGATCATATACCTTCTACCTCTTCTACCTGTACACTGATGAAGTCTTAAAACTAGATCAAGCTCATATCACCCTTGCAAACTAGGCAAAGACCAAAGATCACATGACCTCAACCATTACCTTTTGGCTGTATGGAAATGAGATGTGTAATTCTAGCAGCGCTGTTCCATCAGACCGTTCTAACAGATTAAATCCAATTCATTATTGATACAGGTCTTACTTACGGCATGGTTTCAGATACCAGTGGTTTTGTTTACTAGATAATCGAATGTATATTTGTATCATATGAACATTACCTCTCTAAATTTCATTACAAGCCAAGTCAGAGGGCAGGCGCTTAATCGTCTTCCTCTCTTTTGTTGTTTGATATCCTCTTGCAGGGCATATATAATGCTCTGTCAATAAACCGTTTAAGTATCAATATCACTATCGTCAACAAACATATATACTGCTCATTAAACAGTATAAGTATCAATATCGATATTGCCGATAATTCTCCATTTGAAACTGAAGAATATAAGACCCTGGCTGTAACTGTTTATTAATGTACATATACATTTTAATTAATGCTTACGAAGGTAAAACAAAAATTATACCCACCAATAGTGGTAAAGCTGAAAACATAATGACATATTGACATAGCCAATGTTGTTGAGTTTTTACTCAAATGATGACAAAGTGCCTAAATTGTCAGTTCTCTCTCTTAGCTTTTGAACCAGCACTACCATCACTTGCTCTCTTGTTCATGTTGAATAGGGGTGCAAAAATGCAGTAAAATACCTGAGAAAGTTTTTATCCTGATTTGGTTCAAATATGTGGAAAAGAAAAGCCCGCCAAGCAGCAACTGGGTTTTTTTTGGGGGGGGGGGGGAACCCCCTACCTCCTGTGCAAGGTGAAGCGCAGAAGCGTTCACAGTGCCCAACAGGGAAGCATGCTAAGTTCTTGCTTGCCTTTATGTCTCATGAGTTAAGGGAGTAGAAGCCTGAAGAGTCAATGGTTTTTATGTCATTAAGTTATTGGAAGCTCCAACAATTTTACTTGAATACGAATTTGCAACTTTTCAATTTACAACAGGTACCTACTTACTGCTAGGTGAACAGGGACCAAGGGGGCTAGGAAGAGTGTCCAAACAACTTCCGCCGGGCCGGGAATCGAACCCGTGACATCTTGCTTGTGAGGCAAGAGCGGTACCGCTCTACCACCAGCACCCCACTGTTTCTGTTAGTGACATCACCAGACTGGCAACCTGGAAATGTTTGTGTGCAAGGCTTTCTTTTATGCTTAGTATTTGTACATTACTGTACAGTATATTAGTTATTATTTATATGTGAAAATGTAATTTTATTTCATTTTTTATTCTCTATTTTTCATCGTAATCAAATGAAATAACGATGCAAATGGAATCAGATCATAAACTAAGCAGGGTTTTAAATATGAATCATCATGATTCAAGGTTTTCCATATAAGGTAGAACCATCATTCGTTGAACAACTGAAAGCTTGTATCTATAGTATTTCCATGCCAACCTGACCCATAAGCCACACCCCTCTTCTATACTAATAGCTGATTGGTTCATAGATTATTCAAACTAAATGTGTTCATAATTGGTAAGCAGACCTGTTATTCTCTAAAATAATGTTAAATATCTGGACTATCAAAATGTAAATGATTTCAAGGCATTAGCTCTTCAAAGAGGTTGTTAGAAAATTTTAAATGTTTATCATAAAAGGTCGATATAAATACAGTACGCGTGTCCGAGGGGAGGTAAAATGCTCAGAGGAACCAATCAGCTATTTGTAGCTATAAACGAGGGGTGTGGCTTATGGGCCAAGTTAGCGTGGAAAGGGTATAGTTAGGCATACCTACTGTCCTGATGTACTCGTGGTTGCACATTTAGTATACTACTCGGTTCATTGGCTAGGCTGGGAAAATAATTGTTTCTTAGACTGTACATTGTTTATAGTATACCTACACTGTATTGGCACATAGTTTGTGTACCTGCACTGTCATGTACAATTATACTGTACAGCATTTTATACCTACATTGCCTATACTGTATACCATTATACATGTTGAATCAATGTAAACTTTTATGATGATCTATAATGAATAAGTATTTAACTATCTGTCAATCTGTCTTTCTTGTTTGTTTGTCTACCTACCTACCTACCTACCTACCTACCTACCTACCTACCTACCTACCTACCTACCTACCTACCTACCTACCTACCTACCTACCTACCTACCTACCTACCTACCTACCTACCTACCTCCTCCCTCCCCTACTCCCTCCCTCCCTCCCCTCTCTCCCTCCCTCCTCCCTCCCTCCCTCCCTCCCCTCCCCTCCTCCTCCTCCCTCCCCCTCCCTCCCTCCCTCCCCTCCCTCCCTCCCTCCCCCCTCCTCCCTCCCTCCCTCCTCCCTCCCTCCCTCCCTCCCTCCTCCTCCCTCCCTCCCCTCCCTCTGTCTGTCTGCCTGTCTGTCTGTTTTTCAATAATTTTTTATATTTCTGCTGTGAAAAATCCTTAATTTTTTTTTTCAGGCTTTGTACAGCATTCTGCAGTATGTTATTCCTCAAGTGTCTCTGCAGACTGAAGTAACACCGCTGTTAGAAAGAATTTATTTATCATTATTTGTTGCCTTGACAAGTGAAAAATTACCATCTGATTGTGCTTTGATAACTGCAACATCCCTCTGTCTCACTGTTTCTTGTCTAAAAACAGAGAATTTTGAAGTTGAATTTCTGCATATGTTATCAACCCTCCATGAATTGCAGTTGAATGATACTGGAAAACATTCTGAATGTTCAGTCGAAGGGGTATTAGAGTCTTTTAAAAAAGGTGATAAACCCTTGAGAGAGAGGCTTGGAGATATTAAACCAGCATACCCAGTTGCATTGCTGCTTCATGGTCTTTTCAATTCAGATGTGCAATGGATATATAATTATGGAAACTGGAGTGATATATTCTTGAAATTACAATCAGCACCAGGGAAAGAGCATGGTAATGACTCTTATTTGGATTACAACCCAAGCTCAAGGCAGTGTGATAAACAACCTCACCCACAAGACAGCAATGTTGGTGAAGTTGGAGGCATTTTCTTATATGAGATTTACATAGTCATCAGAAAGCTGTGTAAAGGTGCTACCAGTTATACATTTCAGGCTTTTCAGGTAAGGAAGAAACTCACTCATAAGGGAAGAGATACCCCTAGTTGACAAAATAGGTTGGTTTATACTACGGGTATATTAAAACTTCTTCAATAATAAATATATATACACAATTACTGAGTAAGTGGAGCATAACTAAAAAAAATTTTTTTTATCTTTTTTTATATAGTGAATCTCCTGAAAATGTCATGGGAATAAGTATCGGTGGGAGTACAGGTTGACAACCCCTTATTTGAAATTACGAAAACCTCTGAAAACCGATTTTTTTTTTTTTTTTTTTTAAACAGTGATTAGCCCACCCGGGCACAGGTCACTGACCCACATCGGGGCCTGGGGGGCGAAAATTTAATAATAATTATAATAATAATAATAATAATAATAATAATAATAATAATAATAATTATTATTCATAGTAAATATAATTTATAATAAAAATAACTAAAATAAAATAATAATGATAACAATAATAATAATAAAATAATAATAATACAATTAATTATAATAAAAATAATAACAATAATACTATAATAAAATAATAATAATAATACAGGTAATAATAATAATAATAATAATAATAATAATAAAGAAATACAAGAATGAAAAACAGATCAAAAGTGAGAAACACGACCTAAACCTATGAATAATTATTATTATTATTATTACTATTATTATATAATATTATTATATTTTCACCTCCTATGCCCCAATATGGGTCAGTGACCTGTGCCCGGGTGGGCTGATCACTGTATAAAAAAAAAAAAAAAAAATAACCATTCCGAAATCCGAAAAATTCCGAAATCCAAAATGCATCTGGTCCCAAGGATTTCGGATAAGGGATTGTCAACCTGTAGCAGCAGTAATGTGTAGTTGAATGAAAAATAATATATCTAAAAAGACTTTCATAGATATTTAGTAGATATTTAAGGATTTATTTTTTACCTAGATTGTTAATGTGAAGTAGAATGTTGCTTCAATCACATTATTATTTTTGGCAATTTTTTAAGTCATAATTACAGGAGAGGTGTAAAAAAGAATACATATTGGTTTGTTCAAATCTAATTTACATAATTTATTGAGATAATTAAGGGTAATGATCTTTTGTACGAAGGTAATACATTGCCCTTCAGAAGGCACTGCTCCTGGTCTACAGAGTTAAAAAGATTGTCAAACTAATTAGTGGTTGCATATGAGTTTTTTTTATTTTATGATTTACAGGTACAAACAGTCATGAACAAAAGTCCTGTCGCCTCTTTTGCTGCTCCACGAACCCCGAAATTCAGACTCATGAACCCAAATCAACCATTGACAGAATAATGCACCTGTGTCTAATACTTCAGGTTCACAAGTCTGAATCTCAGGGATCGTGGAGCAGCAGGAGAGGCGGCAGGACTTTTGTTTGTGACTGTACACGTACTGTACTTGAAAGTGATCTGTGAGTTCCATGCTGTTCAATCACATGGCAGAAGCTGCCTTTGCCAGAGGGTCTGGGTATGTTTAAGGGTAGATCATGTTACACTCAAAGTCAAGAATTTCTTCAGATCAGGGATTGAAGGATACATCCGACAGTATACATACTGTACTGTACTTAATTGTTCAAAACCTTTTTAGCCATAAGAATGAAGTTTGCACTCATGGGGAGGGATTTTTGCTAATTTGCAATGCATTCAGAACATTTTTCCCAATTATGACTCCTTATCTTAAGCTGGTTTAAATGTCATAGGTCTTATGTGAACTGTCGTAGGACATAAACTGTAGGTTGATGAACAAAATTTTCTTTTTTATGCTGAGGACATGAACAAGAGATGTATATTATCACCCTCCACCCTAGAAAAAATTCATGAACTAGAAGGGAATTGAGGGCTGGGGTGTGAAATCCCATTTAGTCATGCTGAGGTTTATGGTGGGTAAACCTGAGAGTTAGAATAATTCCTGATCTAGTGCTTCATTGATTATATAGACAACAGCTGAAACTAGATTGAAATCCAGATTTGGTGTTGTTTCAACGAAATGATAAAGGTTATAGGTGTTTTATTTGTAGGAAAACAATATCTGTTTTGATAGCTTATCTGGAGTTTACATGCATCTTAGGCACTGACAGCCTTTGCCTGCTTTGTGATGTTTGGTCATACATAGGTCAATTGTTGTCTTGTTGGCCATAGAATTGGATTTTATATCTCAATCCTTGATTTTGTCAGGTGCTGCGTTTGTGGCTGACTTGCGTGAGGGAGTTGGGCAACAGGATGCGGAAAGACTATGATGAAGTGCTAACACAACATTTCCAAGAGTGTTCAGTGTCTGAAGGGTGTAATGATTATAATCTGTATCACTATAAAAAAAATCTACCATCTGGAAAATGGATATTTACTACTCTGTCCAATCAGGATACTGTGTTTCATCTGTTGAATTCTAATTGGGAGAATCCCTCAAAGGGTATGAATAATGAGACTACTGTACCAGTTCGTTGTTTTATATTTTTATTTACTCATCACCTCTGATTTATATTTTGATAAGTACTGTATTGCCTATTTACAACTTCAAGTAGGCTTAACACTTTATTGATGATGAAGATATTTTATCTGGTTTCTTTAACAATTTTAAAATCACAATAGTATTGTTATATACTGTACTGTACTACACACACACACACACACACAGTAATATCTCCGTTAGCCGGAATCCCTCAAACCCGGAAATCTCTGATAGCCGGAATTGAAATTTGCTTAGAAAATCATTCCCAAAGCTGGAATTTTCCAAAAATTTACGGCTTTAGGAATAAATTTTCCGAGGTTGAAAATCGAGAGAATTTTCTGAAAATGTCTTGAATAAAGATGAAAGTTAAAGTATTTTCTGGGGGGGGACCTGTCCTCAATGTCAGGTGGAGGTAGGGTGAGGGATTAGTGGTCTCATATTACTGACCTCCTGAGGAATGTCAGGTCGCCCTTTTTGGGTGGGGATTAGTGAGTCTCATGACCTGAAGATGTCTTGAACAAACATAAAACCTAAGTATTTTTAGGGAGATTGTGATAAGTATAAGTTTAAATGAGCAAAGTTGTATCCCTTCAACATTACATTACATAACATTTTAAAAAATGGAGTGAGAAAGCAGAAAGGTGTGGGTGATTAGAGAGATAGAGTGGAAAGGAGTGTTGCCAAGCACTCCTCGACAGCTAATATTTCCGTTAGCCGGAATCCCTCAAACCCGGAACTCTACGATAGTCGGAATTGAAATTTTCTCAGAAAATCGTTCCCAACGCCGGAATTTTCTGGAAAATTCTGGCTTTGGGAATGATTTTACGAGGGGCAAATTTTCCCGATACCCGGAAAATTTCGGGGATGGGAGAGTGTTTCCGGGTTTAAGAGATGAAAATCAGCTGCATCTTCTGGAAATTCTGAGAAAAATTTTCTGTTACCTTGAAAATTCTGGGGATGAGGGATATTTTTCTGGGTTCAAGAGATGATGTGTTGGACAATATCTGGAACTTAAGAGAACATTTTCCATTAGGTACCCGGAAAATTCCGGGGATGAGGAATTTTTTCCGGCTTTGAGAGAGTCGTCTCGTTACCTGGAAATCTCTCATTCTCGGAAGTGCTCAGCACCAATTGCTCCGGCTAACAGGGATATCACTACAGCGTGTATATATATATATATACAGTATTACCTCGCTTTACACGGTTTCACGCTTTACACGGTTTCACTTTCCGCGATTTCTCATTTACTCGGTACCTTGCCAGAACCAGACTTTCACTTTCCGCGGTGCATCTACTCATATACACAGTGAAGTATAATTTTTTATTTTATTTTTTTATTTAGCTCATAAAATTCATGCAAATTACCCGGCCAGAATATAATTTACATTGCTGGAATTCTTACAATATGATGATCATTTTGAATAAAAACATCATGGATTTTGCATTAGACGTACAAATTTTAGATCTAATGTAATAATTTGGTTTACACAAAGCAAATATTTTATCTTTTGTGCAGAATATATGAAGTTTACATTCAAAATATTCCCTGACCTGCAAGGAATCCAGAAATGTCAATTATATTATTCCAACTTTAGTCTGAGTTATTATTTATTACTAAAAATGTAAATATACTATTTTCTCCCAATCGCTACTCTGGTAGGGAGGGAGGGAGGGAGGGACCAACCCAGCTAGGGCGGAGTATTTTGATTGACTGATAGTGTCCTTGAAGAATATTTCTTTGTTTATTTACTGAAGATATACGGTATGTTTTAGCTCATAAAATTCATACAAATTACCCGGCCAGAATATAATTTACATTGCTGGAATTCTTACAATATGATGATCATTTTGAATATAAACATCATGGATTTTGCATTTGACATACAAATTTTAGATCTAAAGTAATAATTTGGTTTACACAAAGCAAATATTTTATCTTTTGTGCAAAATATATGAAGTTTACATTCAAAATACAGTATTACCCCGCCTGACGCGGTTTCACTTAGCGCGTTTTACCGTATACGCGGTGCCTCGCCAGAGCTGAACTTTCACGTTTTTTTCCACGTATACGCGGTGAGTGTCCGGCTCGAGAGCTATTTTTAGATTCGCCCCACCCACCACCCGCCACCCTGCCTGACTGCCTGTTTTAGCTCATAAAATTCATGCAAATTACCCAGCCAGAATATAATTTACATTGCTGGAATTCTTACAATATGATGATCATTTTGAATATAAACATCATAGATTTTGCATTAGACATACAAATTTTAGATATAAAGTTTATTCTGAGTAAATATGTTATTTTTTGTGCAAAATATACGACATTTGTATTCAAAATATTCCTGGTCTTACAAGGAATCCAGCAATGTCAATTATATTATCCTAACTTTAGTTTGAGGTATTATTTATTACTAAAAAGGTAAATATTCTGGTTTTCCCGCACATCTGGTGGGACGGTTGGTGGGGGGTAGGGGGGAGGGAGGGACCGACCGACCATCTGTTACCCTGTGAAGAATATTTTTTTTTTTTATTAACTGAAGATATTTGTTTTAGCTCATAAAATTCATTAAAATTACCTGGCCAGAATATAATTTACATTGCTGGAATTCTTACAATTTGGTGATCATTTTGAATATAAACATCATAGATTTTGCATTAGACATACAAATTTTAGATATAAAGTTTACTCTGAGTAAATATGTTATTTTTTGTGCAAAATATATGACATTTGTATTCAAAATATTCCTGGTCTTACATGGAATCCAGCAATGTCAATTGCATTATCCTAACTTTAGTTTGAGGTATTATTTATTAAAATTTAGTGGTTTTCCCCCCAAAATTTCTCAGAGAGGGAAGAGCCAGCAGTGTTGTGTGAGAAGAGGGGGAGGGAGTTGAGTCCATTATTCGAATGGACATTAACTTGGCGACTGTATTTCTCTATTTCTCTTAAGTATTAATTGTGTGCATGTACCATCATAAAATTAAGATGTTATTTTTACTAGAACATAGGTATTGTGTCGGAAAAAGTGGGGTTTGGGGATGGGCCGGTTTCTATTGGAATTAATCCCATATGTTCTGTTGTTCACTTAGCGCGGTTTTCACTTAACATGGTACCCTCTGGGTTTTATTGACCGCGTTAAGTGGGGTACAACTGTATTCCCTGACCTGCAAGGAATCCAGAAATGTCAATTATATTATCCTAACTTTAGTCTCTGGGTTTTATTGACCGCGTTAAGTGGGGTACAACTGTATTCCCTGACCTGCAAGGAATCCAGAAATGTCAATTATATTATCCTAACTTTAGTCTGAGGTATTATTTATTACTAAACGTTAAAATCTAGAGTTTTCACCCAAACATTAATCAGAGGGGTAGGAGTTAGTGAGCTGGGAAGAGGGGGGGATTTGAGTCCATTATTTGAATGGACATTAACCTGGCGACTGTATTTCTCTTAAATATTAATTGTGTGAGCATACCATCATAAAATTTAGATGTTATTTTTACTACAACATAGGTATTGTGTCGGAAAAAGTGGAGTTTGGGGTTCAGGCCAGTCTCTATTGGAATTAATCCCATATGTTCTGTTGTTCACTTTACGCAGTTTTCACTTTCCGCGGTACCCTGTGGGTTCAATTGACCGCGTAAATCGGGGTACTACTATATATATATGTATATATATATATGCTTATAACCACAAGGAAAGAAGAAAACACGAAGTTCCCAAGCGCTTTCGTGTAATTCACATCTTCAGGGGTGGGTACAGTCTGTACCCACTCCTGAAGATGTGAATTACACGAAAGCGCTTGGGAACTTCGTGTTTTCTTCTTTCCTTGTGGTTATCAGCATATACCTAGATCACGCCCACCTACAGTGATTTACTTGCATATAGTATATATGTATATATATATTTCATGTAAATCCATATATATATATATATATATATATATATATATATATATATATATATATATATATATATATATATATATATATATATATATATATATATATATATATTATAATGTTTGTCATTTTTATTTTAATAAAATCAGGAGTTAGTGATGTTGTATATGTCTGCATGGTTGAGCTGCTAGAACTACATGAAGATGATGCTCCAGACCAGGCAAAGAGCGTGGCTAGTTCTATGGTCATGTCACTTTCATCTTCTGATGCCTGGACGTCAAAGAGTACTTACCCACCTCTTGCTCTTGCAGTATCCTATATTGGGGCTCAAAAAGTAAGTTATCATTTGTCAGCTACACATTAATATTAGTGTCGTTCCTTTGTAATTCCTTCTTCTTGCCTTTCTCACAGTCTTTAGCCATACCTAACAAATTTATTTTTAGTGCTTGTTCAGATCAGCTCACACTTTCCATCACTTAGTTGATCAAGCACTTTATTAAAAGTGCCAAAAATTTAAAAAACATTTTGTAGCACTAGTAAGTATCTGTATGAGACCCTGTGAAATGCTCCTCTGCCAGGCATACCAAAATCAGAGCCTTTCAATGCCTGTAAGAGGTGCAGTGAGAGATAGTAGGGATACAATCTATATGAATGATATGTTACTGCAGATGTATAAATTTGTAATACAGGGGGCCCCCCAAATTTGCGGGGGTTAGGTTCTCAAAATGGCTGCGAATCGCCAAATCCGCGAATAACATTTGCGTACCAGGGGTAGGGGGGGGGGGTTACATTTTTACTTGTGTACAAAGAAGTGTATATTCCCTTTGTGTGTTTGCCCTTAGAACAATTATTTCTTTTACCTGTAGTGTGTGTGTGTGTGTGCACAAAACACATACAAATAGTTAATAATGGAAAAATGCTCTTACAAATAGTCAGAAACAAATTTATTTAAAATGTGACAGTCTACCCTCAAGTCCGTGCTCTATTAATAAAGTAATGAAGCACGGACTTGAGGGTTAGACGGTTTCATTTTTAATAAATTTTTTCTCATTATTTGTGAGAGGATTTTGCAATTGTTATTTATTTGTATGTGTCTACACACGTACACATGTTTACAATACAGTTAAACGAATGGCTCCCTGTCCCAGCCACGAAAATGCCGGCAACTTTAAAACTACCCATAGACATTCTTGGGTACATCCACGGTGTCATCCTCAAATGATAGAGGACCGTGAACTTGGGGGGGCCTCCTGTACTTAATAAGAGTTGAAATGAAAAATACCATGTTTTGGGAAAGTTTAGGAAGTTTGGAAAAGGAGGTGACTGGGTAAGGGATTCATTGCCATTTTACTGTACTCTCTTCAGGCAGTTATGCTTTGCCCAAGATTACCAACTGGATTAATGACATCTTTAAGTGTAAACCACCTGGCTCCTGCTGGTACAAAGGTGTACAAGATCATGGTAGAGGGGCTGACTTCATGCCTGTGGTCTGAATATTTCTTCACCATTGTGTGTGAAGCCCTGCACAGTGATGACAGGTTAGAGCAATTTATACTGTAAGGTTTAAGGGGGCAAAAATTATAAACATAACTCATTGCTAACCTAACCTTATTACATGTCACAAAATATTTCTGTTACCCTCATTCAGTCAAAATATTTATCGCCATTGTTGTTATCCAGTCAGACACTCCATGTTGGAGGAAGCTTTAGGAATTGAGCACAAAGACTTAATGTACTGGAGTGCCCAACAAGAGTGTTAGAACTGAGCCCATTCACTACGTCTGCTTATGATTACACTGGAAACAAAGCTGTGTAGTGTTAAACCTTTTCAACTGTAGTGGGATCGTATTAAAGATCACCTTATTTATAAAGAAACTTGTTTCCATATCTTTGCCATTAGTGTTTTTTAAAATGTAAGAAGCTTATACGGTGTGGTATTGAATTGCTAAGAAAGAATGTTACATTGAATAGAGATAGATCAGAAGAAGTGTGTTGTTTCAGATGCTTAGTGCACAAAGGAACAGAGGGAAAGAATATGTTATTGTATATTGAGAAATTTATTGATTAAGATATGAATCAAAGGAGGTGAGATGAGGGGCTACTGGGGAATCACCGAGTTGACATTGTTTTATAGGCTATGGCTAAGGAACTCTGAATGCAAGAGGAAGGGGCAGATTAAAACCAACAGAAAGATGTACTTGAGACCAGTATGTGGGGTAAAATGGTTGCAGATACTGTAATAAGAAGTAAAATTTTGGGGGGGATTTTATGGACATATTGAGTGACAGGAAATGAGTGTATTAACCCCTGTCTAACAGACAGGAATACCTATAGAAATGTGGGTTACATACATTAAGTTTATATAATTACATCACCCACGGTAACTTTCCTATGAGCCGTGAGTAGTCATCAACTGGACATGGGACAGTGTATTCCCACTGTGCCCTCATACCTTGACCACAGAGTCATTAATTAACCCTTAGGCCCCGGGTGACATTCCAGACCAGCCCGCCCCGGGTGACGTTCCGGAACGTCCACCTATTCCCGCCACTTTTTTTTTTAAGTTGATTTTTTCTTTATTTATCCGGGGGGGGGGGTGTTACTGCCAGCAACACCCTAACCTGGGGCTTAAGGGTTAAGTAGCCGACTATCACCAGTTCAACTTCCGTCTCGGAACCACTGAGACGTGTGCTCTAAGAAGCTAGATACTATACCCAAGCTTCGTCCATTATTAACGCTCACAGCTTATAGTTTTAATTACTGTGATATTCCAGTTATTGTGCAATAGTTTATTTTCTTAATAAATGGAGAAAAGACCATTTGGGTTTCAAAACTTAATTCATAAACATTTATGAATGTTGCTTCTTGTTCATCTCTAATTAGCAGTTCCACGGGTAACCAGAAACTGCAACAAGCGCTTGGTCAAAAGAGTGTAGGAATGAGAAAGGTAGTTGTTGAGAAATTGAAAGACAATTAGGAGGTAGGGAAATTTTCATCCTGGAAGCAGCAGTTTGTGTTAATGAAGGGAGAACATGGTATCAAGTAGTTTATGGGGAGATCACAGCAGTTGGAGTGAATGAAGGGAGAGTCTCTGTTGACTTATATTTCTGGCAAAATCAAAAGATGCACTTTTGTTTATCAAATTTACGGTTTGTGATGATGTTGAACCATCTGCTCGTTTGATATTTCGAAGGCATCACTTATTCTTTACATTCCTAAGGAGTTTAGTTTTTCAATAAATGTATCTTGTAGGCTAATTTGAATGTAGGAATCCATATTCACATTGTTCAAAAAAACTTTAATAATTGTAGTCTTGATAAATTATTTGCATATTATATAGAAACTATAGTAGAAAAATGTGCAGAGAAAGCATTTTGTGAGAGATTCCCCAATGTATTATTCACAATAAATGGCTATAAAGTAGAATGCTAGAAAACACTGGAATGAGAACAAAAAAATCCTTGCAAATATAATATAAATGAGAATCATGGAAATACAGTAGCTGCAAAGGAACATAAAATATAATACTGTACAGTAAAGAAGAAATGAGGAAGGAGACACATGTCCTAGCAAGACAAGAGTAGGGCAGAATTTACAGATGTTACTCTAATTGTAGTGAGTGATGCCAGTTGAAAACACCATAGTACATAATGTACTGTAGTGTATGCACTGTAGATTATTTCATAGCTAGTGGTCACATACTTGACTTTTGTTCATGTGATTTTGTTATTTACAGGCTGACCCAGCAGAATGTGAGGTCATTATGGTTACCACCAACACTGCGACAGTATCCAAGGATATATCTTGAGCTCCTCAGTGGCTGTGAAGACACTACTGGTGGATGGGTGGCACGAATGGCAATTTTAAGGGTTGCTCGCTCCCTTGGTTCTTTAAGTTTAAAGGAACATGATACAGCTCTTGATCATGAAGAATTAAGTAATTTGCATGTGCAGAAATCATTTAGTTCATTAAATGCTTACAGTGAAATCAAGGGAAGTAGTTCTTCTGTGAGTGTTGAAAATGAATATTATATAAAGAAACAAGTGATTAATCTTTGTGTACTATCATACCTCAAGCCAGCGCTTAGCCACTTGGATGAGACAGTACGAGGAGAAGCTCTGTCTTTTCTCTGCCATACCCGGAAGGCCTCAGAACCTGTCTCACTTGAAGAATCATCTTACCTAAAATGGTTTTTCAAGTATAACATGAACATTGATTCAGCACCTTTCAGACAAGGTATGATAAAATGCTACAAGGCTCTAGTGGCCAGGTTACGTGATGCCTCTGCTACTGAACTAAAAAAGTTGTCTTTCAGAGTTTTAAATTCAAAAGATTATTCTTCAGAATTTGTTAGAAATCTTAAAGCCAATCCTGTTCTTCAGACCAACACTGAACTTCTGGTATGGTTTATAAAGTTGTTTCACAGTAACTTAGCACCAGATGGTAACTACCAGCGAAGGATACTCTCCCTTCTGCTCTACAAGGAAACCCTTTTAGCATTTTATGAAAAGAAAACTTTTATGACATATTCAGTACCTCCAAGGTACATGACAGTGTGTGCATATATTAATCTCACCAATAGTAAAGAAGTCTGTGATGAGGAAAGTCAACCTATCACAGACCTGTCCTTACCTTGGACTCTGGAAATGCTACTCTGTTCCTGTTTGGATGAAATGAATAACATTAGAGATGAAGCAGAGAACATTTTAAAGATTATGGAGTCATCTAAGAATGCTGTATGCTACTACAAGGCAGAAGAGTGGCTGCAGCGAGGTCTGACACTTTGTAACTCCCCTAAGGCTAGTGATGCTGAGAGTGGAGCAACCTTGGTGAAGGTGGTATCATCATCTTACTACAATGGTGGTCATGACATCTCTACTCTTCTAAAGGTAAACAACTTGCTGTTAAATTTTGTAAGTGTAAGTCCATATGTAACATATAACTATGAATATCATTGAGAAAAATTGATAAAATTGATAGAAACTGAATTGCTTTTGTACAGGACATTTGCAAAGATTCAACCAAAGGAAAGATTAGCAACAGAGTACTACAGTAGAATTTAAGAAAATTTTGAGAATCGTTGCAGCAGAAGCGGAGACTAGAAATGTATATGTAACTTTTGTCTAATTACTGTACAGTAAGTCCCCATTGAACGTTAATCCTTTGAACGAATCCACACTATAGCGAAAGCAAGTTTTTACTACCTATGTGCTGATTAATGAAAGATTGTTCTACTATTACGAAAGGTAAGTCACCTTCACCTTTCTGCTTCCTCACCACCAGCTCCACGATCACCGCCATCATCACCACTACCTCTATTATCACCACCTAAATCATAATGTCACCTTCCTCCCACCCACTGCATCTCACCGACACTCTGCCTCTCTCATTGGCACTGCCTGTCTCACTCATTCTACTATGATATTCATTCATGATACAGTAATATATTCATTAGCCGGAATCCCTCAAACCCATAACTTTCCGATAGCCAGAATTGAAATTTTCTCGGAAAATTGTTCCCAAAGCCCGAATTTTCAGGAAAATTCCGACTTTGGGAACGATTTTCCAAGGGACACATTTTCCGGAAAATTACGAGAAAATTTTCCCAATACCCGGAAAATTCCGGGGATGAGGGATATTTTTCCGGGTTCGAGAGATGATGTAATTGTCAATTTCTGGAACTTCCGAGAACATTTTTCCGTAACCCGGAAAATTCCAGGGATGAGGGATATTTTTCCGGGTTCGAGAGATGATATAATGAGCAATTTCTGAAGCTTCCAAGAACATTTTTCCGTTACCCACGAAAAATTTTGGGACGAGGGATTTTATCCGGCTTTGAGAGATTCGTGTCGTTACCCGTAAATCTCTCATTCCTGGAAGTGCTCTGCACCAATTGTTCCGGTTAACGGAGATATTACTGTGGTACAATATTGTACAATACTATACATTGTTAATTTGTTATTTTCAATCCTTAATTTAAAATTTATGTAACGTAATATAGAAAGAATACAACGTTGTTCATTTTCACTTACACTTAATTTTGTTGGTAGACATCATCTGTTCAATTGTCTGGCAGTCCTGCAGCCAGTGTTACCGTTTAAACCGACTGTCGCATCACCTCCTCACCACCTACCACCTTCCTTCCTCCGTTCCACCCACTGCATCTCACCGACACTCTGCCTCTCTCTCATTTTACTATGACTGTCATTCATGATGCAATATTGTAGAACAAAAATTACTGTATTGCTAAACCAGTAAATAAAAGCCAAATGAAAGTTTAACACAGTCGCCATTTGCAGACACTCCCTGCTTCACCATAGTAACAGACATGAACTGGGAGGTACCTCCTCCATCTCCCTGGCAATGCCCCCCCCCCCCTGCTACACTCGGCACCCTACTCCCTCATTGAGCCAGCTAACAACTCACAGCTTGGCCCATTAGTTTGGAGTTTACAATGATGAGTCTAACCTAGCTACAGTGCCATGATTAATCACTATTAAGCACTATTCTATCAGTAAACACTGATAATAACTGTAAATCCAGTGAAATATGGCAGGGAGTAATGAGAGTTACAACTGCAGGTAACGCTCAACTGAGGGTCACTCACTCCTTTTCCCGCTCCCGTTGCCAGGCGCAGCCAGGCGTACATATGGGGGAAATGGATATCTTGTATGTAGTCTTGATAAACAAATCATATAAACCATGCATTTTCCTGCGATAACATAATAAGAATCATTGTCTCCTTACTAGAGTGAATGAATTAATGTTCCCACAAACAACAATTGACAACTCTGTTTATGTACCTTTATGTTTAACATATTTTATTGTTTTTATCTTCAGTATTTTGATGTGTTGCAATTATTTTGTCACAGAGCTTAGTCCAGTATATTAATCTATCACAGAGCTTAGTGCAGGAACACATACCCCCTTATTGCATTAGTTTATATGGGAAAAATTGTTTCGATGAACATAAATCACCTAACGAAAGCATTTTAGTGGAACCTAACCCTTTTGTTCAACGGGGACTTAATGTAATCATCTTTTTCATTTACCTCCAGAATATGGAAAGGAGCAGTGAGTCACACAGCTTGATCAGTTTCTTATTTGACTGTGTGGAGGGTCAGTTTAAGATGGCACAGAATAATCTTCTAGAAGCTGCCAGAAGAACCCCTATTCATGGTTCCTTGTTGGTAAGTTGTGTTGGGTGAAGATTAACCCATTCACCATGGGGATGCCACTTTTGATATTTCGTTTGGCTAACACCGGATGATTTTATTCAGCTCAGAGCAAACTCCATACACAAGGTGGCTAAAGGTGAGGTGGAATATAAGACAAATGGAAATGTCAATGCCAGGGTTTTTTTTCACTCTTGCTAGCCTTCTCTCACTACTTTGTATGGTGGTCCCAACAAAGAGCCAATTCTGAGTTTCATTATGTGCTGGCAGCCATTCATTCTTGTATAACACTTATCCCCTGTCCTAAGGATTGCTAGTTTATGTCTTGGGCATTTTCAGTCCATCCAGCTGTAAATGGATACAGTACTGTACTTAACTTTACAGTTAGAAAACTGAAGGTGATCGAGTGCAGTACTGGCCATGCTACCTCCTTGTGTATTGTTCTGAGGGTACTGCATGTCAAAAATTCTAAACCTGTAAGAAACAAACTGGATTAATATACTGTACATGTAATATTCATTACTGTATTTTGATAATAGTGGTAGGGTATCTGACAAGAAACAAGACTCATCACACCTACATTCCTGTATGAATCAGACTCAGTACTTTGTGATTAATGCTGGTAAGTTTTTATCCACAGTGAAGAATTCACTAAGATGTACATTTAATAAAAATCATGCTATTAATGTACAATCAAAGACAAAAGTCGTGTCGCGGTTTTGTCCGAAATTTAAATATAACTCATGAAACATTATGAGAGCCCCCTACCAGAAGGCAGAGTGCACCAAAAGTGTAGCTCTTTGGCATATGTTTTCATCAAATTCCACGACATGACTTTTGTCTTTCATTGTACATTTACGGTATATACAACATCTGTAATGCCATCCATAACCTATCTCTGGTCTATCACTTTATTAATTCAATTGATTTGGTGACATAACATAATGAGCTGTGATGGCCAATTGGATTACAGCAATTGCCTCTTGTCCTTTGATCGCTGTTTCACACCGAGAATGCACCTATTTCACCCAGTTGTGAATGGGTACCTAATTCTGCAGTTATGGAAGTGAAGTCAATTTCAATCATTCTCCTTGTGTGCTGAGGCATATTGTTCATTGTGCTGTATCTACACAGCTCCTAGCTGGATGTCAGACCTCCAGAACTCACTTTTACTTTCAATCTTCCTGAAAACTCTTCTCAGTTGGAGATAACTTTAGAACCGCATAGTAACCAGTTTTAGTTTATAAGATATTTGCAATAAGTCACATTCCATTGTTGATTGATTAAAATTTTATATCTTTCCATAATATATGTCACATAACATTTTAAGCCTTCCTATTCTAATTCAAGGCTTTAGGTCGATGTGTGTTCGAAGAAGCACATGTTGCACCCTTGTTGCCTGAAGATGTGCAGGACTTTGTTCACAAGCTAGCAAGTCTGATGGTGAAGATGGTAGAATTTATGTTATCCAAACTGGCCTGTGCCTCACAAAATGGCTCAGGTAAGAAGATGTATATTTTCCCTTATAACAAAATTTTATTACAGCTGATCCCAACCAATTCACAGGGCTTTATTGCTACAAACCCCACTGATAGTAAACCAGTTGGACTTATAGTGAAAATGAAAATGGGGGTTAGGGTTTCATGTTACCCACAAGCTGCTGAATGCTAAGAAATGAGACAGACCTGTGTGTCTACATCATAACTGTAAGAAACATTTATGAATAAAGAGAAAATAATATATATATATATATATATATATATATATATATATATATAATTTCACACCTTTGTTATCCCTCAAATGAACAAACAGAGCATTGGATTCCTGGCCTGTCCTAACACTGTATTTGTGTTGTTTAATTCTAGTTGCAAGATCTTTACCTGTCTGGCCTAAGTAAAACATATTACATTCCTGTAAAGGAACTTTATAAATGCAACCAATTGTGTTCATTTGAGGGATAACAAGCATTGCATTGACTGGGATAATGCCTCCTCAATATTACCATGTAATTCAATTGATAGTAGGAACATCATAGAATCTAGTCTTATTAAACATACCGAAGCATTCAACATGAATTTGAGTAACGGCATGTACAAGCTGGACAATTTGTAATTAAGAAGATTTGTGATCAGGGTGAGAAGGCCGGGTCACTTGACCATCTGACCTGACCACCAACCGTTGTGTGCTATTTAAAGATTAGTAGGGTCATTACCTAATACCTGACCATTGTGGACCTGGTCTCACCCTCCTCTGTATATATACACCTTGATTTGTATTATCTTCTAGTCTGTACTCACCCCTGAAGATGTGAATTACACTTAAGCTTTGGGAACTTCTGTGTTTTCTTTTTCCTTGTGGTTATCAGCATATACCTAGATCACAAGACTCATACAGTATTTACTTGCATATATATATATATATATATATATATATATATATATATATATATATATATATATATATATGTATGTATGTATGTATGTATGTATGTATGTATGTATGTATGTATGTATGTATGTGTATGTATGTATGTGTATGTATGTATGTATGTATGTATGTATGTATGTATGTATGTATGTATGTATGTATGTATGTATGTATGTATGTATGTATTGTATGTATGTATGTATGTATGTATATATATAGTGGTTCTGTCAATCGAACTCAATCCCGCTTCCAGAAGGTCGTTCGTTAACCTAAACGTTCGTTAACCGAAACCATTGTTTCAATGGGTTTTTGGTATTGGTTCCAGCTCACCGAAAATTTCCTAAATTCAACAAAATGGTAGAAAAGTTCACTTACTTTGAGGTGTATGTAGAAGGCTCCTGGATGATGATGATGATGATGTTTTCACCCATAAAATTTAGCTCTCTGGTTTAATTCAAGATTATTTTCTTTAAATCAATGCTGCACTGCATTATATATTGTCAATATATAAAATATATTTCAAAATGACCAATAATTTGCTTGGAAACACAGACAAAAGCATTTAGTTGAAGAGAGTCTCAAGCAAGATGTTACCTCCAGTGAAAACAGAGAGAGACTGACGCCTGTTTGCTGTGTTAAGAGGCTGGATGCAGATTAAACTAGTCACTTTACTTTCAATTGTTCAATAATTGTTAAAATGACTAAAAATTGAATATTAAACTTTTAAAATTATTGAATAGTATAAACTTGATATTTACAAAATAGTAAGGAATTTAAGCCTCAGAACCGATTAATGTATTGGCGGACTGATACTAAAGCTGGTTGCCCGGTCAGTGCAAGCAAAAACATGTTGAGGTCGGTTCAAGAAGTTCAAGCTAATTTTTTCATAACCCATTGAAGATCCTTATGGAAGGCAGTTCGTTAATCAAATTACGTAACCAGGTGTTCAAGTAAACGGGTCACTGTATATATATATATATATATATATATATATATATATATATATATATATATATATATATATATATATATATATATATATATATATATATATATATATATATATATATATATATATATATATATATATATATATATATATATATATATATATATATATATATATATATATATATATATATATATATATATATATATATATATATATATATATATATATATATATATATATATATATATATATATATATATATATATATATATATATATATATATATATTAGAGGTTCATGCGCCATAAGCTCGTTGAACAGGCTTTGTGTGAAATATAACAAAGTCTAGGACTGCTTTTAGTATCCTGGTGGTCCAGCGGTTAGCGTGCCTCCCGGTCACAGTCATAGGCTTGTGGGCCGTGGGTTGAATCCTGGCGGGTTGAGGTGTTGATTGTATGTAGAAGTCCGCGTGCTTTATTGGGCTAATGAAATATATATGGATCCTCGTGTTTGAGCGGATTTGGTAAACGTTACTCTGACCACCCTCGTGATCTGGTGGTCCCCATTAGGAGTTCATGCGCATAAGCTCGTTGAACAGGCTTTGTGTGAAATATAACAAAGTCTAGGACTGCTTTTAGTATCCTGGTGGTCCGGTTAGCGTTCCCGGTCTGATCATAGGCTTGTGGGCCGTGGGTTGAATCCTGGCGGGTTGAGGTGTTGATTATATATATAGTGTATATATATATATATATATATATATATATATATATATATATATATATATATATATATATATATATATACAGTAGCCCTCGTTTGAACACCTCGGTTACGTAATTTCGATTAACGAACTGCCTTCCATAAGGATCTTCATCAGTTCTTAAAAAAAAAATTGGTTACAAGGTTCTTACGAACCTTCCTCAACATGTTTTCGTACACTGACCGGGCAACCAGCTTTAATATCAGTCATAATATTTATCGGTTCTAGGGCTTAAATTCCTTACCATTTTAGCAAATATGAAGAAGTTTATACTATTCAATAATTTTAAAAGTTTAATATTCAATTTTTTAGTCATTTTAACAATTATTGAACATAATTGAGTAAAAGTGACTAGTTTAATGCGTGCATCCAGCCTCTTAACACAGCAAACAGGAGTTAGTCTTTCTCTGTTTTCACTGGAGGTAACATCTTGTGAGACTCTCTTCAACTAAACGCTTTTTCTGTGTTTCCATGCAAATTATTGGTCATTTTGAAATATATTTTACATATTGACAATATATAATGCAGTGCAGTGTTGATTTAAAGAAAATAATCTTGAATTACACCAAGAGAGCTAAAATTTTATGGGTGAAATGGCGCCATGGGGTGACTTCTCTTCCACCCCAATGCCTTCTCTTCTCCCTTCTCCTCCCTCATTCTAATTCCCATATATATATATATTCCTTGAGTCTCTGAGTATTCAAAAAGTGAAGACATTGTATTCAAGGCAAAGTTGTCATACTGTACTAAAGGGGTTAAGCTATTTTAATCATTGGACTAAACCATTATACCTGGGGGTTGGCATCGTGCAGAAGGGTTTAATGGGTTAATTTTTTTTTTTACTGTAACCAAACTAAATGTCAACATATGCTCCCAGCTGTTGCTCCATCATTTGCTGAGATGGGAGATTCTGTGGAGCTCATCATCAAAGAGTGTGGGGGAAGCACTGCACCTGCTGAATTTTACCACAGTGAATGTGGAGAAGACATAGAAGAGAGAGATGAAGAAGCTGATGATGAGGATAATGCCATCTCTGGGGACCACCAGCTAGTTTTAGCGTGTTGCTGGCAAACTATGAAGGTTATTTATATTTATCTTTAATTTTATCCTGTCTCAATTTTCCAAAAATAAAACAGTAAATACTTTGATAAACATATTTATTGGATTGTGTATATTGTACAGTATTTGTGGCCAAAAGTTGAATGGTAAGAGATGGGGAGAAAATATGTCAGTTGGGTTCTGTATTTAACAGAATTTATTTTTGTGAAATGATCTGTGAGTTCAGACTCGTATGGGCCTTATGTTTGGCTGAATTGAAGTTTAGTGTATTATGTGCTGCTTTTTCCAGTGTTTGAATCTAGTTTCAGATACAGTATTCTGAATATAATTTGTGAACTGATTTCACTGCTTTTTGTGTTTCGTTTTCAGACCTGCTGTATGGTGTCCAGCATGTGTTTGTCACGCTGGTTAGATTGTCTCAGTGAGACTGTAATTGAGAAACTTTTGCGTTGTGTTGTTGTTCGTGTATTAACAGGCTACGTCACAAAGGAGCAATGGAGGCTGCTCGAAGTGCATACAACCAACTGTGTTATGTTCTACTTACTACCAACTCTAATATTGGCCAGCTTGTATATAGACAGGTGTGGTTATACTTGTTTAGTTTCTCATAATCCTTAAATTATATCTTATATAAAGTCTACTTCTATCTGTTATTAATAATTGTTCTCCAGTTCTTTTTCTTTTTGGATACACAATTTTAGTTTAAATGTACTTTGTTTGATGTAAATTGATATATAAACAACATACTCAGTTGAACTCAGGTAGTTAGATGGATTCTATTCCATGAGCCACACAATACACTAGATATTAATCTTGAGTCATACTGATCAGCCATACACATGAGTTCCATGCTTGAAAATCTCACATTTTCCTTGCTACTGACTTACTGTCAACAAGAAAATATTGGTTGCTGCCATTTATACCAGCTTCACAGGAACCATATTTGTATGTAGCAAGCTGAGGTTTACCTATATGTAGCTGTACACTTCATTTTTCATCTTCCCCATACAAAAGGCTCCATGGGAAAATGTCTCTAGGATGCTACCAAAATGGAGGCCATTACTTGTGTATCATTCTCTGAATCCCTGGGCTTTAAAAGGTCTTAGCCATCATTCCGTACTTGTTCACTGTTGAGCCAATAAGAGCTTTGAAACCGTGAACTGTTTTTATTTGGAGGTGGAGCACTACTACTGTGACTCTAACCTCAGCTTCAAGAAGGCCTTACTCGTACATCTTGATAATCCCCCAGGTCATCTTACACAAATAATTTCCACCATAATATTCAAATCATGTTTATGCCACTCAATACAACTTCCTTAATTCAATCAATTGGATCAGGATGTGATAGCAACCCTTAAAATGAATTAATGGGGGTCATCAACTCAATTGTTATAAACTAACCCATTGCAAGCAAGGAAAGTGGCTGTAAAACTTTGATGATGGACCATGTACAGTATGTAATTCTCTAATGTTACCCACTCCCTATGCAGAAAACAGTAGAATGTATTAATGAATACAGTAAAGTATATTAATTTATAATGTTCATTCTATAAAATTTATATTATTTCATTATCAGTTTAGTAATTATTGTATGAATGAAAACTTAATACAGTACAGAATTATCATCAAAAGATGGATTTTGCTTTGGAAACCTTTTGTTGTTTTTACTGATCTTGCTTACCAGCTTCTTCTAGAAACACTGCCTCTGGCATAAATGTGAGCAAACTGTAGAATTTCTTGTGCTGAAATATACTATAATCATTGTATTTACAAGGGAATAACTTTTATATATACATCATCCTTTTGTTACCTCTTCCCAATATAACTCAGGTGGCCAGAATTGTGAGAAACACAGTCTTTCTCTTCATTTAGTGTCATTCATGAATTTTACAGCAATCACTGATGTGCTCTGTTGTGGTGTTCTTTCACAATGTAGTTCTAAGATATTTATTTCTGATTTACTCCACCACTTCAAACAACCCACCAATATGGACATTTCTGTGTGCAGGTTGAAGAAATCTTGGATCAGCTGGAGGTTGGTGCTCAGACCTCAGTAACTCGTGAAGCAGCAGGGATGGCTATGATGATACAGGTTGCTTGTGGTGCTGCACCACCAACTAATGCTTCCCTCATCAATAACACAATCACCAAACTTTTAAAAATCACTCAGACAGAGGGTAGTTGTTACTCACATCAGTATCACATTAATTTATATACAATATTCAGTTGGGCTCTACTGTTGATTGGAAATAAGCATCTGACAGCTTTGTCGGCTATCCATGGACAAATTGCATTAATGTTTACCATTTATTGTATACACTGTACAGTCGGCCCTTAACATTCGCGGGGGGTTAGGTAACAGGATACCGTGAATTTGATATAAGTATTGCTATTGCTCCCCCTAAAAATCTGGCCCCCCATGTCCTTATTTACGTATATACCTGTGTGTAGTTCGAGTTTTTAAGACCAAATTATTTGGCAAAATTGGGGTCAACCTCTAAATGGGTAATAGTTTAGTTAGGTTGAAAATATTTACCAGTAACTACCAGTAAACAATGAAGCGATGCACCAACACATCACCAGCTGGAATTATTAAGTTTTAAGTTCAGGGCAGATCTCTTCTCGAGCCCAAAGTAGCCAAATCCATGGTATGGTAGCACAGGACAATGTAAAACAAAGTATCATTTATTAAGTTAATTTATAGATACTGGACATAAATTTTTGTTCATTACATTTGAAACATCAATCTTTGTTAATTAAATTTGAAACAAGAAAACTACGATACTGGATTTTCATTAAAATATTACATCACAAGTATATTTTACCTTAACTGTGACTGAATGAATATTCTCCAAGAATAAATATGGAAATGTAATATTTTTGCTGGAAAGAGCGTACATATTATAGTGGGAGTGGGTTAAAATCGCGAAAGACTTTCGCTTTCTTCGTTGTTCAAATATTTACCGTAATAAGCTTTTGAATGGTTTTCAGTTAAAAACTGTTGTACTCACTGTATTACAATAATATTCTATCCTATCATTAGCCTTATAATCACAACTGAAAACCATTGGCGATTACGGTAACATCTTTTGAGCGAAAGCGAAAGTCATTGCTTCGTCTTTCCACTATCATTACATCATTTCAGCATATTACATTTCCATGTTCTCAGAAATAAATGGTAGTTTTGTTGAAGCGTAATGTCAGTATTTAACATAAAATGCAAAAATAGCTATAAAACAATTAATACACCGTAATGTATTGGCTGGCATCTCCACTCGTCCCTGTTCCATGATCACCTCCTCCGCTCTATCCCTCCGCCTCCTCCCACATCGTCACTACTGTTGTATTACAATAATATTCTATCTAATTGACTTGAATAAATACTACGATACCATATTTCTGAATATTTTCATTAAAATCCATCCAAATCATTTTCCTTGCCATCGGCAGCACCAACAACTTCTCCCAGTCCTCTCCTTGAACAGGGCTAGAAAGTGCGTGTTTTGAATCGTTTTCAATTAAAAATGTTTATCTAGTATATTTTACCTAAACTGTGCCTGAATGAATAAATTCTTGAAATAAATAGTAATTTTGCTGAAGCGTGATGTATTTCAATGTAAAATAGGATGAAATACATAACGAAACAAAAAGACTTTACTAAGCTTCCGATGTTCAAGAGATGTTACTTCGTTTTTTAATAGTTTAGGTTAAATACTGTTATATTACAGTGAGTTCTGCTATAACGTGTTTTGATAGCAATTTCCTCTAACGCGATTTATGAATTAGGAGCGATATTTGTATATGAATGCTTGTTTGCTATAACGCGATTTTGCTTACTATTTCTCCAATTTTGTGGTATTAATTGTGGTATATAGAAGAATATCTCAAGAAGCGTTCTGGTGATAGAATTGGTGAGTTCGTAAAAGGATATAACATGGCTTTCGATGTTATCAACCTCAAAATCACCCTTCTCCCCCATCAAGTTACATTCATATTTTTTCAAGGTAAAGTGTTACATTTACTTATGATTTCATTATATAGATATAACATTTATTTAGACTAATGCTATCACAAGTATATTTTACCTTAACTGTGACTGAATGAATATATTCTCGAAATAAATATGGAAATGTAATATTTTTGCTGGAAAGACATTACATATTATAGTGGAGTGGGTTAAAATCATGCGAATTTCGCTTTTCTTTCGTTGTTCAAAATATTTTACATGTCCGCTTTGAATGGTTTTCAGTTAAAAACTGTTGACTTTCGTACTGTATTAATATTCTATCCTATCATTGTATAATCCCTGCAAAACCATTCGGCGATTACGGTAACATCTTTTGAGCAGCGAAATCATTATCATCTTTCCTATATCGTACATCATTTCCTCAAAAATATTACATTTCCATGTTCTCAGAAATAAATGGTAGTTTTGTTGAAAGCGTAATGTACAGTATTTAACATTAAAATAAAAATAGCTATAAAAACAATTAATACACCCGTAATGTATTGGCTGGCATCTCCACTCGTCCTGTTCCGCGATCATCCTCCGCTCTATCCCTCCGCCTCCTCCACATCGTCTACTGTTGTATTACAATAATATTCTATCCTAATTGACTTGAATAAATACTGATACCATATTTCTGAATATTTTATTAAAATCCATCCAAATCATTTTCCTTGCCATCGGCAGCACCAAACAACTTCTCCCAGTCCTCTCCTTGAACAGGGCTAGAAGTGCGTGTTTTTGAATCGTTTTCAATTAAAAAATGTTACATCACATTATATTTTACCTAAACTGTGCCTGAATGAATAAATTCTTGGAAATAAATAGTAATTTTGCTGGCTTGATGTATTTCAATGTAAAATAGGATGAAATACATGACGAAAACAAAAGACTTTACCTAAGCTTCCGATGTTCAAGAGATGTTTTTCGTTTTATAGTTTTTTAGGTTAAAATACTGTTATATTACAGTGAGTTCTGCTATAGCGTGTTTTGATACGCTAATTTCCTCTAACGCGTTTATGAATTAGGAGCGATATTTGTATAACAGCGAATGCTTATTGCTATAAACGATTTGCTTACTATTTCTCCAATTTTGTGGTATTAATTGTGAATATGGTAAAGAAGAATATCTCCAAAAGCGTTCTGGTGATAAATTCGGTGATGATCGTAAAGAAAGGATATAACACTTGACTCGATGTTATCAACCTCAAAATCACCCTTCTCCCCATCAAGTTACATTCATATTTTCAAGGTAAAGTGTTACATTTACTTATGATTTCATTATTAGATATGAATGTAACATTTATTTAGACTGTGCTATCCTTTGTGTTAGGCTAACTACTAAATTTTTTCGATTTCGAGTAATCTGCACCTAACCTATTTTCTCCATAAGCCCTGTTATTTCTATTCGCGATTTTCTATACACGATATTTTACAAGAACACAATTATCGCGTTTTGAGTTCTATGTACAATGATATTATATTCATACGTGCTTGATATACTACATTCACAGAAATGAAATATTTTTGCTGAAATGGCGTAAACAGTGGAATGTGGGACAAAATCGGCGAAAACGTCGCTTTTCTTTAGTCCGTTATCGCTTTTTCAAATGGTTTTCAGTTAAAAACTGTTGCATCACAAGTGAATTAGGATAGAATATTATTGTAATACAACAGTTTTAACTGAAACCATTCCAGCGATTACGGTAACATCTTTTGAGCGAAAGCAGTATTACTTTCGTCACCCACATAATACGTCGTCATTTCAGCAAAATATTTCATTTCCATATTCTCAGAAATAAATAGTACTTTTGCTGAAATGTGATGTATTCAATGTAAATTAGGATAAAATACATGATCAAACAAGAGACTTTACCTAACCTTCCGATGTTCAGAGATGTTACTCGTTTTTTAGTAGTTTTCGGTTAAATACTTATATTAGTATTCTATTCATACTGTGCTTGATATAATACATTCATGGAAATGTATATGTTTTGCAACTACAATGCTGATGTCAACACAAGTGTGGTTTTAGTAGAGACTGACTGAAGAGAGGAGAGCTATGCGTGTGTGTGTTGGTGTCACGTGTTCGATTGCCCGTGGCAATTTGAATGTACTTCAATTACTTCAATGTACAGAATATTCCTCTGGCGGGGCAATCCGTGTATTTGCGAATCCGTGAATGCTAAACCCGCGTATGTGAAAGGCCGACTGTACTGTACTACCCTGTGTGAGTACATATTAAATAATAATGTAGAATTTTAGCATTTTCTAATTTGCATAACTACTGGATCTCTTGTAAAGTTAAATACAGTAAGATCTTGTATTTCGCGAGTAATATAGACTGAAATAATTGCGCCAAATTCAAATTCGCCAAATGCAAATGCATAAACTAATGGGAAAAATAACAATATAGACTGGCCACTCTACATCAACCTTTGATTTTCCCATTTATAACTTCCAAATGATACAAATTCTGCCTTTATTGACCTGATTGTGCTTTCCGGAAACTAGTTTGTAGGCCTTCCTCAAGTAATTTAATCACACGCTGCTTATCCTACATTGAGTACTTGGTAAACTTCATTTCGTTATGATAGTCCAGCTTCTCCTTTTCCTTATTTGGCCACTTAGGTGGGTCTGTCCCAGCCCTACCAGCACCAGTAGGACCTCCAGTAGAGGTAGAGGCCATTATTTTGACTCGACAGGTGGTAGCACCACCCAAAGAAGCACACAATAACAGCCTGGGCGGTCGCTAGGATGGCGCGGGCTACAATGCGATAGTTGCATTCTTGTAAACCTCTTTTACGTTCACCACCAGCAATTCTATCATCAGAACGCTTCTTGGAAACATTTTTCTTACCTTGTCTTTCCATATTCATCGCTAACACAACAAAATTGAAGAAAACAGCGAAAATCACGGAGCAATCGACAGAAACCGCGCGATTCAACTGATCACATGATGTAAACAGAGAACGCTGGTGTAAACCGTTATTAGTCCTCACTGCGAAACATTCTTTTTACTTATTCTTTTCATACAGTATTTATGGAAAAAAAATAAAAATTTACAGAGTACCTCTCAAAAAACACTTCACAAACAAAAGACACGAATCAATTGAACATGTGATGTCGAACGTGAACTGTAAACATTGCATAACCCCGCACCACGCTTAAGACGTTGAAGATGGAATCAAAACATTGAGGATGGAATCACGTTATAGCCAACATTTGTATGCAAAAGTTTGCATTTTACAAACAGCGTTCCCCTATTCATCAATCGCGTTACAACCAATTCGCATTGACAAAACACGCTTTGTAGCAGAAATGACTGTAACTGGTATGAGGGCTGTGACATCATTCAAGATGGTGGCCAGCATTCAGCTGGCTGGATGTCGCGTTCAGCTGGCTGGATCTCGTGTTTAGCTAGCTGGATCTCGTGTTTAGCTAGCTGGATCTCGTGTTTAGCTCGCTGGATCTCGTGTTTAGCTAGCTGGATCTCGCAAAACTCACGATATTTTACGCCAAATAATAAGGCTTGGTTACATTAGGTAGTGCTCGCGAAATGAAATCGTGCGAAATATGAGATCTTACTGTACAGTACAGTATACTGATAATTCAGAATAAATGAAAACTCTCCAATAACCAGAATTGAAATTTGCTCAGAATTGTTCTGGAAAATTTCTTTCAATTCCGGGTTTGGGGACAATTTTCCAAAGTTGAAAATCAGGATCATTCTCTGTAAAATTCTGGAATCTCTCCATTTTTGTTTTTCTGTTTTTTCGGGTCTGGAAAAAAAATTGAGAATGAAAATCAGGAGTATTTTCTGAAAATTCTGAGAAAAATTCTGGAAACTCTCTCCAATTTTTTCCCAGGTCTGGGAGTGAATTCCAAGAATTAAATAATGCATCATTCTGGAAATTTCGAGAAAATTCCACAAAATTTCCTCATTGTTTCTCCGGGTCTGTGAGCAAATTCGAAGGATGAAATAATGCACAATTTCTGGAAAATTCCTAGAAACTTTTTCCAGTACACCTGACCCTCACTTTATGCTATGGTCGTATTCTGCAACAGCACAGCATAATGGGAATCTGCATATAGTGAATGCTTAATCTTATGGGGAAAATTAGGATATGTTCCACAACTACTTAAAGTCAACAGTAATGCTATAAAAGTTGTGGAAAAATCATTACAATATACAGTACTCTAATGTGGGTTAGAAATAAAGATAATATGATATAAAATTATAAAATATAATATAAATCTATAAACCAAGACATATGAAGAGCATTGGTGTTTGTGTGGAAAGTGAAAGTGTGTGGAGTGGCTGACTGACCACTCCAGCCGCGTCCTGTGATGTCAGATACAGCGCAGTGGACACACCCACACACTGTGCGATGTTTCACAATCATTCGTGAGGCATTAATGCTATAAAAGTTGTAGAAAACCATTAAAATACTCTAATGTGGCTTAGAAATAAAGATAATATAAAACTAGTATGCAAAATATTCTGCAGAATGCATAATAGGGATCTTTTCCACATAAAATGAATTGTGGGTACAAATAGGGTCGCTGCATAAGTGCGAATTCGCATATACCTGTAGTGAATGTGCATAAAGCAAGGGTCCAGTGTACACCAGTCCCTGAACATATGCTAGTTCAACTCCTGCAAATTTGACTACCGGTATCCATGAAATGAGCCTCAGAGATTTTTATCTATTAAAATAACATAAAAAGGTAAGGTGCTTATTTTAAAAACCGTGGGCATGTACCATGATGTCACATCATGGTGTCATGCTGCATCCCTCGCAGCTGTTCTCTCTCGCCAGTCTCATCTGAGAGCAATTCTAATACTAATTATAACTGTCTTGGCTCCCATAGTGGTAGTGTATTTGGTGCAAAGAGAGTGCAGAAAGTCATGACTCTGACACAGAAAATTTAAGTGTTAGATAAACTTGATAGTGGCATGCATGCATCAGTGGTTGGCTGTCCATTTGAAGTGAGTGACTCAGCTGTTCGTTCCATAAAGATGATAGGCAAGGAAATTAGAAGTAGTGTTCCTCATACTGTACCACACAGTGCTAAAGTTACACATCAGATATGTGATAAAGGTATGGAGAAGATGGAGAAGGCATATAATATAGTGTATGGATTGAGGATATGAGTCAGAAAAATGTGCCAGTTGACCCAAAGGTTATTCGTTATACAGTTGTGAGTCTTTATGAAGTGCTGGTGGTACCTGTACAGGCCGTGTGAGGCAGACAGCAGATGACGCTTAACCATTACTGCAAACCAGTTGATTTCCCACATTTACTGTACTTCCTTCTCATTTAATTTATTTTGATTAACACATATAGTATATAGTAACTGTACACACCTGTGTTGTATTTAGAGGGCTTAAATAAAGTTTTTCTTTTTTCTTTTTTTGTCCCTAATTTATGGTACAGTACACTAATGTAAAGATAGGATATTAAAGAAATTTTTTCTTGAAATTTTACATTCGTGGGTGTTCCAGGAACCTGTCCTTCGCAAATGTTGAGGTACTAGTGTACCCGGAAAATTTTTGGTGAGGGGAGGACTTTTTCTGGGTTTGAGAGAGTCGTCTCGTTACCCGGAAATCTCTCATTCCCGGAAGTGCTCTGCACCAATTGTTCCGGCTAATGGGAATATCACTGTAAATGGATACTGTACTTAGAATGATGCATTCACCACAGTACTGTACTGTACTGTACTGTATATAACTTCTACATACCCTGTACATGCAAGATATTTTTTATTCATATACTGTACAGTACTGCACAGATAATATACATGGAACAAAATTAAACTATATATTTCACCAAGAAGTTTCAATAACTAAAAATTTTCTCATCACAGCATGAATACCAGCTTACAGTACAATACAGTACAGGTACTATATTTGGAAATTTGATCATTACTGTAACACTGACATTAGTTTTCCAAAATTAAACAAATTATTTTTTCTTGGACAAACATCCAACCAACTTGTTACATTTCATCATAATTAATTCTCTCACTTGTAAGATACTTAAAGGATTGTTGTTCATATCTCTGACATTAACCCTGTTAGATTTGGGGTGGTTTGCATCATATTTCCCCAAACTGGGGAACAAAAATAATACAGGGTATACACAATTAGACGTACTGTATGTGATACTGCACTTCTTTTCCAACTGTATGTCAGGACATTATTTTGTGGTATTCCCTCAGAGGTAAAGGGTTATTCTTGATTTTCACCACATATACAGTAAGTAAGGCGTTTATTGTAAGGCATTTTAAGATGCACGGAATAACTAACACGTTAGCTTTCCCGGACTGTCATTAAAAAATACGACATTGTACCGCGTCTTGGAAATAACTGTTGTACACCACAGTCTTCAGAAAGCAATAGAATTAGGAGAAATGTTATTTGGATACAATAAGGAAATAAATAGTGAAGAAACTATATAGAAAATTATGGAAAGAAAGACAAAAAAAGGAAAAAAAAGTCCATCAGTCAACAATAAATAAGAATATAACAAAAAATTCGGGCCAGTTGTAAAGGTAATTTCTCCCGAACTCTGAAACCACTCTACTGTCTCTCGCGGCTAGGTGTTCACATTTTTACACACGAAATACGACAAATTTCAGATCGTTTAAGTCTTAATTTTTGCACTTACAGAACTGTAATCAACTTGTTCATCTTTATTTAAAGTACAGGTACACCACCGATTATCCGAGAACTGATGGTCCGGCACTTCCTTTACTCCGGACAAAATTATGAGGGGGCACTTAACTTCCCCCCCTCCACCCCAGCCTGGGTGAAGCTAGTTTTAGGCTTAAAGTTTTTATCTTATAAAATGTAGCTGACTAGACGTAGCTGAATATAAATTGTATTGCTGGAATCCTTGTAAGATATTAATTAATTTGAGTATAAACATCACATAGTTTGCACAAGAGATAGACATTTTAGTCTAGTGTAGTACATTTGTGTACAAGTTTTTTAACTCATATTTTTGGGAAGATATATGTAACTGTCTTCATTTATTTTTATTCATTTACATGCACACACCATCCTAAATATATATTGTGAAAAAAGTAAAAGAAATAATTGTCCTAAGGGTAAACCTGTAATAAGGTAATTACTAAAAATTTTATGGCTAGTGCAAACTATGTGATGATTATACTCAAATTAATCACTATCTTACAAGAATTACATCAATGCAAATTATATACTGCCAAGTCAATTCAGTGACATTTTACAAGGGAAATCTAAAACTCCTTCTGTTTTGATAACTAAGCACTTTGTTATCTCCCCTTCCTGACAGCTTTCAACACGTCAACCGGCCCCTCCCCTTCCTCACAGCCAGGGTGAAGGCAGTTTAGACTTAAAAAGTTTTTATCTTATAAAATGTCGCAGACTAGAATTAGCAGAATATAAATTACATTGCTGGAACCCTTGTAATATAGTGATTAATTTGAGTACTATAAACATCACATAGTTTAATTTAAGTTTCTAGCAGTCCATGGTGCTTTAGAGACACAGGAGGTGTATAATTAGTGGTTCAGAGGTGTATTGTTGAATTATTATTACCTGACCTCGGTTGGTCCGGCAAAACGGATAATTCGACAAGGCTTTGGAGCCAAGTGTGCCGGAAAATCGGTGGTGTACCTGTATCTTATGAGTAATGATATTAAAGTTTAATCATATTTGAGTAATTATAAATATTGTTACACCAAAGTCACCAACTGCTAATGAAATCGGACAGTGCCCACTTAAAAATGGGCAGAGCCAAAACTGGTTCAACTAGGTGCAATCCTTTTCAATTCTTTCACGCCATACGCTTTGTTTTAGGTTCTATCCATTATACTACCGCATATAGAATTATTTTTATTATTAAATCACAGTTTTTTATTGCCTTGCATGCCCCCAACTTTTCAATATTAATAAAAATATTCTCCATAACTGGCTGTGATCCGCGTATTTTCAGTGGGAGAAATAGCTGATTGGTTGTTAGCTATTTGGGCCGCTTGGGCGCTGCACAAGGCTAACACCTGATTGAGTCGTTAGCTTTTCCCTCTGAAGGTGTCATGCACACAACTCAGCAGCAGCGTCTGCGCAGACAGAATAGTTAACACGTTAGCTATTTTGTGCATCTAAAACGCCTTACAATAAACGCCTATAGTTTGTTTCATAAAACAATAAATTCAATTCACCAGTTACAAGGCCTATATTCATACATAATGTACTTTATCCTTGATTTGTGACCTTGACCTTTCAATTCCTTCCCCAAGAATTAATTAAAACATTGGTTTTCACTTCATTCATTTGCCATGCTTCATCAAATCAAACTCTCTGAACTTTTTATTTATACAAAGAGATTTGAAACACACAAAGTGGAAACACTATACATATAGTGTACTTGAGCTCTGTTTGTTGTGGCTAATAAAAAAAAATACAAATTAATGTTTTAGTTGTATTTATTTTGATGATGAATTTCTGTCTTTAGTATGCAGAACAGAGTACCTTGGACTCGCCTCCAGTCTTGGCACTCCATGTTCTGCACTCTGTGGTCATCCATGCTCCATTGGCCCATCATATGATTCACCATATGCCAGCCATTACTGCCACGTGTCTAGAAGCCTTCACTAGTGAGTCATGGGCTCTCAGGTAAATACAGTATTTACACTTGTGTACTACTCTTATAAAATTAAAATGAACTTCCAATTTTGGAAGATAATATGTTATGGTATGTACTATTATTGTGAAATGAAAGGAATAAATCTGAAATACTGTAATATTTTTTAGCTTCTATTAAACTTGTTGCAGTACCTCCTAAGTTTACCATCTTTTGCCTCTCATTTATTTCTCCTGTTTATCTGTATAATGTGTATCAGAAATTAAGGTTAAGATAAATGCTGTAAGAAAGACTTGGATACATTTTGAGAAGGAGAGAGAGTTAAGTGTCTTATACTGTAGAATATGTTAGGCTTATACAGTCAGCCAAAGATGCACCGACCCCACCCTGGGTCTTGTGCTCGCAATTTTACCTGGCAATACTTGATAAAGTAAGGCTGTATGTAAAGGTGATTGTGATTGGTGGATTTGTTTTCGGCTGTATCACTGTCAGGATAATTATTAAACAAACCAAAGATAGAATTTTGATGATAATAAACTACAGTATTCATTGTTATTTAAGGTCATTAGAAGTTTAAAAATTTTCACATATTTGCTTAAATAATGAAGAAAATTATATTAATGAATTGGTAACTCAACTACAACCACAGCTGCCACAAGATTCTCACATCAAATTTTCTTCATTATTAAACAATCATACGAACATTTGGAATCTTCTCCTGACCTTAAATAACAATGAATAGTTTATTATAAATATGTTACCTTTGGTTTGTTTAATATTTATCCTGACAGTGATACAGCCGAAAACAGATCCACCAATCACCTTTACATACAGCCTTCCTGTACCAAGTATTGCCAGGTAAAATTGCGAGCACGAGACCCAGGGTGGGGTCAATGCATCTTTGGCTGACTGTACATGGAATCAATATTATGCAACCATGACACAATGAAGGGAGAACTAGCATAGAGAACAATGCTTAGGATAAAGATGATTTTTTTTTCTTATGGGGATTAGCCCACCCAGGCACAGGTCACTGACCCACATCGGGGCCTAGGGGCCGAAAATGTAATAATAATAATAATTGGGGCCTAGGGGGCAAAAATGTAATAATAATAGTAATAATTCATGGTAAATAAATTTTTTAATAAAAAGATACAAATTTTAAAATAAAATAATAATAATAATAATAAATACAACACTGTAATAATAATAATAATAATAATACCGTATATACTCATCTATAACCCCCCATCGTTTATAGGTCAACCCTGATTTTTTGACCAAGAAATCGTTAATTTATGATATTCCTCGTTTATAGGTCGACCCACGTTTTTGAGGGTAATGGAACAACAAAACCTTCAGTAAAAACACTCTACGTCCTATAAACTGAGGCTCGCCGTGCCTGAAACACCGAGTGCCGAAGGCAAATTGTTTACCATTTATTATTACGACACTTTACACTGAAACGCGGGTAGTTTCAACAAAAATATTGTATATTTCCATTCAAGTATTTACTCAAGTCAATTAGGAGGGAATATTATTGTAATACAACAGTTTTTTAACTAAACCATTCGAAAAGCGATTACGGTAACATTTTTTGAACGAAAGAAAGCGAAAGTCATTGTTTTCGTCACGATTTTATCCCACTTTCCACTGTAATACGTACGTAGTTTCAGCAAAAATATTACATTTCCGTGAATGCATTATATCAAGCACAGTATGAATACAATATCATTGTAATATAACAGAATTTTAACCAAAAACTATTAAAAAAACGAGTAACATCTCAAGAACATCGGAAGCTTAGGTAAAGTCTTTTGTTTTCGTCATGTATTTTATCCTATTTTACATTGAAATACATCACATTTCAGCAAAACTACTATTTATTTCCGAGGATATATTCATTCAGGCACAGTTTAGGTGAAATATACGTGTGATGTAATAGTTTTTTAACTGAAAACGATTCGAAAAACACGTACCCTCTAGCCCTGTTCAAGGAGAGGACTGGTAGAAGCTGTTTGGTGCTGCAGACGATGACAAGGAAAATGATTTTGATGGATTTTAATGAAAATATTCAGAAATATGGTATCATAGTATTTATTCTAGTCAATTAAGATAGAATATTATTGTAATACAACAGTTTTTTAACTGAAAACCATTTGAAAAGCGATTACGGTAACATCTTTTGAACGAAAGAAAGCGAAAGTCATTGTTTTCGTCACGATTTTATCCCACTTTCCACTGTAATATGTACGTTATTTCAGCAAAAATATTACATTTCCATGAATGCATTATATCAAGCACAGTATGAATTGTAATATAACAACATTTTAAACAAAAACTATTAAAAAAACGAGTAACTTCTCTTGAACATCGGAAGGTTAGGTAAAATCTTTTGTTTTCGTCATGTATTTTATCCTATTTCACATTAAAATACATCACATTTCAGCAAAACTACTATTTATTTCTGAGAATATATTCATTCAGGCACAGTTAAGGTAAAATATACATGTGATGTAACAGTTTTTTAACTGAAAACTATTCGAAAAACATGTGTACCGTCTAGCTGATACACGCAACAGCTGGTGGTGCGTGATGCATCATGTGTCGTTGTAAACAATAGGAGGTTGAAGTAGATTACCAGGTATTACATTAAGTGTGAAATATCGAAAAGGTTTTTATTTCTGGTATTTTTTGTAGATCAATGAGAACTGTGATACCGTATATGATATGATAAGGTAGCCTGTGCTAAGAACTTCAACATAGACTACTGAAAGCACGTTGTAAGGTAATTTAGCCAATTGTAAGTTGGTGAGCTTCATTTGCTGAAGGAACTGCACAACTTTTCATTACTAATTGGTACATATTTTACGTTTCCATTGTTTACTGGCAGTAAATGGTAAATATTTTTCATGTCTGAAGCTAAAAGTTGCTCCTCGCCCTTCCCATCATGCACGGGTTCAACCTAACAAACTATTACGCATGTATAGGACGACCTCCAATTTTTTGCCTAAAAATTTGATCTTAAAAACTCGAACTATACACAAGTATATACGGTAATAATAAAAACAACACTGTAATAATAATAATAATAATAATAATAATAGTAAAGAACCATTTAAAGAAATACAAAAATTAAAAAAAAGATCAAAAGTAAGAAACAATATACTGTATGTATGTTGTGTTGTCAATAGTAAGAGAAACAATTGAGACCCTGCAATTTTGTGTAAAAGACCCTGAAATTGTCTGTAAATGAGGCAGAATGTCAGATCAGCAACCTGGGACTTGGTCACAATTTTCGTGGTGCCATATGACAGCAGGGTCTACCATTAGACAACACATTATGCTTCCAATATCTTCCCAGGCAGTAGTACCTCCCTGTTTGGTAGCTGCTTACTACCTACTACTGTAATAACAGATGTAAAGAATAGAAAGACGACATAACCCTTTCTAATCCCGGTGTGTGGGAGTGACACTTGCATGTGGAATAGAGTAGATAGCTTTGGAATTAAGGATGTGAAAATGAACTATTTGTGTACTATGTATAGTACATGCATCAGTGGATGGGAGGGAATGTGCATTAGTGAAGTGTATCAGTGACAGGATTACTAGTAAAGGCAAAGGTAAGGATGTGGAGATGAAGGATAATAGAATTTTACAATGATTATAGATGAACAAGGTAAAATGGCCTAGGATGGTAGGAAGACAACGAGCTGTGTAGTAGAGAAAAGTGAAGTAGTGCATAAGAGTTCCATGAAGCTACAGTTTCACCAAATGCAGCAGCTTAGAATCATGTATTAAGATGGGGAAGCCTAAAGAATTTAAGTCATGGCCAACACACAGTGGGAAATTATATTCTCCTTTAAATTTAATCATACTATATATACAGCTCCTCCCAGACTTACGATGGGGTTAGGGACCCAAATCCAGGTCGTAAGTCGAAATGGTTGTAAGTCGAAAATGCTTAAATACTACATAGAAATTCTAAAATGGGTGTCTCTTTTTCTTCTCAGCACCACAAAACTCTCACTTTTAAGCTTGCCAGCCATTTTAAAGTGAATTACAAACGAAAATTTTGTTTGTGTACTGACGTTAGGACTCGAAAATACGTAATTTGACAAAATTTTGGTACGACTGAGGCAGGTCATAAGTGCGGGTGGTCGTAAGTCGGGAAGGAGCTGTATTGATGTATGAATACTGTATGTATATTAGTCTTATTCAGCTTATAAAGAAATTTGCCTTTATTATCATTTTCAGGAATGCAGCTCTGCAACTGTATGGAGCAGTGGTGCCAAGGATGGTGGGTCAGAAGAAAGTTCGTGATGATTCCTCCACACTCAATAGTCTCACCGCTCCTGAATTCCTTTCTCGACACCCAACCCTCGCTGAATTTCTCCTTCAGTTACTTTCAGGTTGTGGAAGTGGGAAAGAGGTACATAACGGACTTGCACATAATACAGCCACAAAAGATAGAACTGGAGCTACAAAAGATCATCTATCCATAAAAGTGGCTTCTAGTTTAGTTCCAGCGCTGAGTTTTGTGGCAAGACTTTCACCTGGAACTGGGCTACAACAGAATAGAGGGCTTAATGACACGCTCGAAAAATTTTGTCAAGTCACGAACACACTGTTGGGTTCTCCTGTACACACTGTCCGTAGACTTGCATCTCTTGCACTTGTTGCACTAACACTAACTAAAAAGGTTCATATATGCATTAGCAATTTACTTCAGCTGTTAAGGCCACCAAAACTTGCCAACACAAATCTGATTCATGGTAGTCTATGTGCATTAGTAAATTTTGTACAAACATATCCTAATCTCAGAAATGACCAGGAACTAAAGAATAACATTGTTACCTCAGTTAACTGGCTCTTGGAACCAAACAATAAATGTCTCATCACTGCTGCCCTTGCTTTGAAACTCTTTATTTTTCTGCAAGTGGATTATATCAGGACAGATGTGAAGCCCATAGATTCATTTCAGCCAGGTGCTGCTGAGTTCATACAGACTCTTACTATGAGGAAAATTTACCATAATTCTCAAAGTGAAATTGTAAAGATATTGACAAGTAACTTATCACATACCCATGACTTAGAGGAACAGCTCTGTATTGATTACTTAGCAGATCACTTCAAAATATACAATCACAGTTCTTGGATAGGCATGATTGAAAGATTAATGTGGCAAAGACTTGAACAGAAACCTTCAATACATAAGACTGCTTTAGCAGTTATGAAGCTGTTATGTACTATTTTAGAAGAAAATGATGAACTGCATTCTTTACCTTCAGTAAAATGTATGGAAAATCTTTTGACATTACTGAAGGGATGTCATGGAGCCAAAGCTGCATCATTGGCTTTGGTTATTATAGCTCATATATTTGGAAAACTTGATGACAATCAGTGGCCTGGAAGAGAGATGAAGTGTAATATACTGTCCACCTTCACTGGAGTCATCAGATCATACTCTGATCCTACATCCACAGAAGATTACCGTCTGGCTGCCAGCAAGGCTCTCAAGGCTTCCATGAAATCACTGCTGTTCTCTGAGCAAGATGTTAGCCAAGTTTGTAAAGAAAATTTGATTTTTGTATGCACTGAACTCCTTCAAGATGAGGATTCAGACATAAGAAATTCCGTGTGTTATGTAGTATTTTCACTTTCAGACTCTGACCACTACACAAAAACTATGTCAAAGGAAAAGCTATTAGAGAAAGGGTTTGATACACAATCATTCTCAAAGGATTTAATTCCAGACAACTTCAATCTACAGTCACACACTTTGGAATTATTTCATCCAAATCTTGCTATACTAGAATTGGCTAAAATTATCACTCATCAAAGTATTTGTACTAATGATTGGTCATCCTTCAGAGTAATCTGGAAGATATGTTCTGGTCAACACATTGATGATTTCTCATCCTTACACAAGTCATTTTTTAATTCTAGCTCTTACCTTTTTCACTCTCACACAATGAACTTATATAAAGAACCAAAACAACTCAGTCTTAGAATGGCTGAAGCAATGTTAGATGCAGTCAAGGGAACTACAAGAGCTGTAGACCTGAACAATGTTCCTGATTGGCTCCAACAAGAAAGTGAAATTCTGAATGAACAAGGAGAGGTTCTTTCCAAGCTAATTTCTCAACAGCCTCACTTGTTCATTCACAAACAACTACTCTCTGTCACTAGTACTTATATAGTGGCATCCAAGACTTTGCTTTCCCTTAGCGATATATTCAATATACCAATTAATATTACCCATAATCTCTCATGGAATTCATCTCATTATTGTTCTGTGGATGTTCGATAACAGCAGTGAAACCTGTTGGAGAATAGCAAGGTTAGGTACCATACATGGATTACTGTATTGTGGTTGTGACTCATATTTTAAAAACTTTTCTGTGTGATAGAAATATAGCTTGTCTGACATGTACAAATTACTGAGTGGAGTGCTTTAATTTATAAATGGTGTATAATTTTGTTGAATAAAGCAAATTATTTTCTTCGTAATCTTAGTGCTTTTTCACCGGATAAAGTAATTGATGTGAAAAAGTGAAAAATCTTCAAGTTTACTAAACAAGAAAACAATACAGCATACATATGTCAAGATAAATAAAACATTAAACAGCAGAGATGAAAATATATCAAGCCACATTGTGAAGTTTGCAGATGCCATGCAGATATTTGGGAAGAAAGCAAATCAAGATAATGTTGCAACAATGCAGAAAGACCTGAATGAGCTGTGTACATAAGAGCATAAGAAAATAAGGAGTCTGCAATAGGCCGGTTGGCCTGCGCATGGCAAATGCTCTTTAAAATTGCGAAATGCAAGACCTGACACATAGGATACAATAAGCTAAAGCACAATTATTCTGTTATTAACATTTTCCTGGAAACTCTAGATAAGGAGAAAGATTTAGGCCTTGTGAAAGATCATTCACCGAAGGCGGCACAACAAATCAACAAATGGGGTAAAGCAAATCAAGTGGTTTTTTTTTTTTTTGGGGGGGGGTGGCGGTAATTATAAAGCATACCTTTGAATACAAAGATAGGAAAATGCTCCTTCAACTGTACAAATCTCAAGTACATCCCAGTCTGGATAACTGTATACAGGCATGAAAACCCTATCTCCAAAAACCCAAGAAAGGTTCAACACGGCAACCTAGATGATTCCAGAACTATATTATCTTCATTATCCAAGTAGACTAAGGGCCTTAGAACTAACAACCCTACAGACAAGGCACAATAGGACAGATCTCACTGAAACATTCAAAATCCTGAAAGGGATGGAAAATGTAAACCTGGGACATTTTTTTGTGATGTCCTGCGCCTCCAACAGGAGAGGACACAACGCCAAGCTTGCCAAGTTATGCAGAATGTATATAAGGAAATAATTTTCACACACACAAGGTGGTATACCTATGGAGAGGTCTACCAGCCCAAGTTGTAGAATGAAGAACAGCACTGGGCTTCAAAATTATCCTTGACAGAGTTATCAAGAACAATGCAGGAATCCTACATAGGCCACTGGCCTCTTTCCCTCAGTATGGCCACCTCAAGGCAATTGAGGTAAATTTGCTACATTTATGACAAAAGATGGATCATCTGAAGATTAATCTCACTAACTTACTTTGCATGATGATTAAACACCCTTATGCTACGTGATGAGAAGGGCTAGAGCTTTAAGGACCCTGTAGGGTTTCGTGGTATTATATTGTCTAGCACTCAGGTTGGATGGATGGAAACTCTAAGGTGGTGGTTTTCTTATATAATATAAGTTATATGAAAGACAGTCTGGTGCTGGAGATGCCATGTGGTGAGGAGCTGCTCAGTAGACACATTCGGTGAGTAGCGTGCTGAAGGAGGTAGATGTGCAGGAGCTTCGTTAGAGGAGATGTTGCCTGTTGCTGGCCTCCAGGTAGAATGAGAGCTGGACAGCGAGGAGCTTGCTTGGAGGAGGTGTTGCGTGTTCAGGAACCGAGGCCAGAATGAATCTCAATGGAGAGACAGAGCTTATATACACAGCAGCCGGAAGTAAACCCGTGGGAAGTCGCCGGTTTCTTGACTCCGTTGCTAGGGAAGACGTGGCTGGTTACTAGGATACTGTGGTATCTGGTGACGCCCCCCCCCCCCCTGGGCCGCTCGTGTGGTTGCTAGGGAAGACGTAGCAGGTGGCTGGTTGCTAGGATACTGTGGCATTGGAATGCAGCTACACAGTTGTAGGGGAGACGTCCACTACAACCCCTTCAATGCAGATCGAGTTCTGGGCACTCAAAAACGATACTATATATACAGGGTGCTCTGCAAATACCTTTCATAAATCAAGGGGTGTATTCCTGAAACATAAATAAAGATGAATGACTAAATGACCAAATTGTCAATTCTCAATAGTTTTGGAGTTACAGCTCATGACAGGTTTGGTAGGAATGTAATGAAACTTATATGGGGAGTAAATGTATCCCCTTGATTTTTGCCTGTGGGGTCACATAATAAGCGAGGTGTATGTTACAGGGGTCCCAAACCGTTAAGAATTGTGACACCGAATGCAGGACATTGTGACAAACATTCGCAACACTCCTGGGGTGTCTGAACGTGTGCCACTGTGCGACGGGCTGAAGCCTGCATTGAGCAAGAGGGACAGAACTCTGAACATTTACTCTAAATGTTAATACCAGTACAAATAATAGGGCATTATTATTGTTAATAAACGTCACACGCAACAGTGGAGGTTTCATTCACACCCCATATAGGTTTCATCACATTCCTACCAAACCTAACATGTTCTGTAACTTCGAAACTATTGAGAATTGACAATATGATCATTTAGTCATCAATTTCAATTGTTTATTCCTTGATAGAGGAAGCGGGATCCTAGTGCTGTCACTAGGTACCCCTGTACAATAACACCAGAAGCATCTGTCAAGTGTCACAAGTATATACAGTATTAATAAATATTATAAAGGGGCTTACTAAAGCCTAAGGAAGGAAGGATACTCCTTTAACACATAATCAATGTTATTTACATAATATCGGGCCAGTATGGGGAGGATCATTGTGTCTCCGTCAGGGAGTCGTGGAAGCGTTGTGTGTGGGGGCATCTTCTGAGGTAGTGGATAAGGGTGCGGGAAAGAACATGTGCGAACTGTTGTCTGCTCAGACGAAAATAGTCTTTGAATTTTCTTCATCCAAGCTTAGGTCTTTTACCAGAGTACTGAAGGCTCCATATTTGTTCTGATTCAGCAGCAATCTATGAATACACCATTATGTTTCTTTGTCCGTTTTCCTTTGACTTACTCATGATCTCATACAAACTCAGGATATTTCACAGCAAATCATCCTGTTCATAAAAATAGCGTCGAAACTTCATTGCACCAGGCGTCATTTTTTGTCCTGTTTCTCAGGGCAATTTAATACAAATGCATACTGCAAACGTATACAGCAAACTTGCTGCAAACGCATACATGAAATCCTACATTTACCCTTTACCATTCTGTAATGTTTCCCTTGGAAAGTTATTAGCTTGGCCAACAGGTGACGCCATGGTCTCGCTGTGGCTCTTTGGCGCTGGCTGTGGCAACTGTCAAAATATTGGTTATAAGAGGGAGTTACACTTCCTTATTCAATTCTTGCTCTTAGCCAGTCAGTAACGCAGTGGTTCCCCGATGCCTCCACTAATTTTGAACGCTCCATGCAACCGTGTGTTTACTCTCTGATTAGTGTGATACTGTGGGGTATGGGATGTTTGGGTTCACACTCAGGATGGGATGGAGAAAGGAAACTCACAATGTGCTCTCTGTATACATGTTGTATTGGATGTACAATGCAGCTTGGTGCTGGGAAGTGGCAGCGTGGTTACAAGCGTTGAGTAGAGAGAGCTGGTTGGTGAGGGTGCTCAGAGGAGGACAGCTTGTGGGTCGCCATGCTCGCCGGCGGGAGCGAGGACCACCAGGCAGCGGCGGAGAAGGTGGTGTTGCTTGCTGCGGCTGTAGCTAGAAGAGAGGTAGGTAACCACGAGGTCAGGTCTTATATAGCGGAGGTAGGCGTGGCTTAATAGTTGACCTCCGTGATGTATGGCGGCGCTGGTTGACCTAGACCACGAGGCATACACTGGGGAATTCGCGGGGTCGGCTACTCAGCGACAAACAGCGTTTGTAGGGGAGAAATCCACTACAGTAATCTTGATTTTTGACGTGACCGTCACTGACCGATTGCCCAAGCGGATAACGTGCTAAAGGCCTGCAAGTGATTTTGTTGGCAATGTGGGCGAGCAGTCGAGGAAAAACATCAGTGTACGAATGTAACATTGGTGGTCAACCTTGGAGGCTAGTAAGCCCCAGGTGGGGGGTCCGACTAATTACCCAAATGTAGCCGCAATGAAGTCAAATGATGGTCCTACAAGAATAAATCGGACTGCCAATCACTTCTCGACTGGTATTTGGTGTCACGAAGTCAAAAAAAAAAAGGTAAACTTAATTTAATCTGAGTTAATAGATCGAGTGCATGTACCTAACCCAACCTAGCCTAACTCAGATTAAATTAAGTTTACCAATTTTTTGTGACTTTATGACACCAAATAATAATCGAGAAGTGATTCACAGCCTGATTTACGCTTGTAGGACCATCATTTGACTTAATTGCGGCTACATTTGAGTAATTAGTCGGACCTCCAGGTGGTTGGTCATGTTTGGCTACATCACTCGTTTGAGTCACTGTCAAAAATACAAACAAGATGAGGGTTTCTGCCCAACCCACCACTTCATTAACAGAAACTAAGGAAACCTGTCTAAGGAGTGTCTTGCTGGAAAAGATAGAGAACTAATTAGGCTCCTTGCAGGAGAGCAAGATCTGCGGTGGTCTTATTTCCCATTTTCTGACCACTGGTGAGTACATAATTTAGAATTTTTGATAAATTTGCATTTTCAACGAACATGGCTATCGAGGTGAGCAATGTGTTTTTCCGATGGTTTTTTTGTTTTATTCGCTTCTGACATTGATTTTTGTTGGAAATCCTCGTTTCTAACCTAACCTGCTGAAAATGCAACAATACCGAATTTTTGGTATTGCCTTGCATTTCTTTAGCTCTTAAATCACCCATTTTCATTTTTTTTATTGAGGACCAGTTTCCTGCCTCGAGGAAACCACAAAGTATGTGCCGGAATTGCAATATTCGTATATTTGGTATTCCGTCGTGTTTCTTGAAATAATTTAAGTTCGTCCACCCGACGCCATTTTTGCGTTTGATGCTTTGTCATACAACGCATCCAGCGGTTGCTACATTAGATCATTAATCCAAGATAACATGAACTAACCTAACCAAACCTAATGATGTAATGTCATATTTAAGTCAGGTTATCTGAGTTAGGTTTGGTTGATTCGTCTTGGTTAAACTTTTTAGGAGTGAGAATTGTAAAGAACGAAAGAACATAAGAATGGAGGAAACTGCAGCGGGCCTATTGGCCCATACTAGGCAGTCCCATTTACAACTCTTAAGAACAATCTGTTAGTGTTGTGACGGCACAGAGAGCGAGCTCATTTAAAACCAGCTTAAGAGCATAAGAAAATAAGGAGTCTGCAATAGGCCGGTTGGCTTATGCATGGCAGCCCCTGTCAAGAGTTACTACCACTCTCTATCATCCATGAATCTATCTAGCCTCCTTTTAAAACTTTCCAGCGTTCCAGCACTCACTACAAAGTTGCTTAGCTTGTTCACTCGTCCACCACCCTATTTGTGAACCAGTTCCTTCCTATCTCCCTCCTAAACCTAAACTTATCCAACTTAAATCCGTTGCTACGTGTCCTATCCTGCTCGGAAATTATAAGAACTTTATCTACATCTCCTTTATTGATTCCTTTCACCCACTTTAATACTTCTATCATATCTCCCCGCACTCTTCGTCTTTCTAGGGAATGTTAGTTTAGTTTCTTTAAACTATCCTGATATGGAAGGTTTCTAAGTCCCGGAATCATTTTCGTCATTCTTCCCTGCACCGACTCCAGTGAATTTATATCCATTCTATAATAAGGGCACCAGAACTGAACCGAATAACCGAGGTGCCTGACCAACACTGGCCAATCGCAGGTACATCCTGGAGCCAGTACGAGCCAATGGTGCGTAACAAAGACGCGACCAAGGAAAGTATATTAAAGGAAGCACGTCTCCCATACTTTACTTTGAGGCCTCCGATTGGTCCGCCATCTAGTACAAGGAGAACGATTTTCTTTATCCTTTAAGGGTATACTATGATAGAAAATGAACATTCAGCGAAAACCGCGATATATCAATGATCCCAAATTTTCCTTTAGATTAATTTCTTTGTTATTGTACACAAGAGCATAGATCCTGGGGGATGCCTCCCCCTATGATCAAGTTCTGCTAAGGTCAACCTATTTGTGATCAGAAACAAAGTCACAAGAAAAAAATAATGTTTTTTTGTTATGCTTATGTTCAAAGGCACATTTCTAGAAGTCTCAAGTCATTCTCCTCTTCAATCACAACATTGCATGCCATTGGATTTGATTTGTATACACGTTATAATTACATATATCGTAGGTATTCTATTCAGGGAAGGATTAGTTGAAGAGAAACTTTTATTGTGTTCTTTATAAGTATTTTATTCAATATTTATAAATGGTCTTACAGACTACAAAACACCTTACTTTTACTTAAATGCGCTTCATGTTTTACAGTAATTAATTACATTAAATTGAATAGCTATCCTCCTTTCTTGTCAAACAATTATATTTACTTGTTACATATTTTTCATCAGTTCAGGCAGCAAATGTAAGAACCATTTACAGAGAATATGAATGAACATCACCAAATTAATATGACATACTGTACGTGCAAAATATAAGCATACTCATGACAACCAGAAGCAGCAACAATTAAAGCATAACACTAATAAGTGCACAACGATTACTAACACATTCTTAAATACCCAAAATAAAAAAAAAGGCATTCATGCATAATATGCCGAGGAAAATAACTACTACTGTAGCAAAAGCAAAAAGCAGTCATGCAAAGCAAAATTGCTAAAGGCAAGCAAATACAACAGTATGCTGTGTGAGATAAGGTTAGTATTGTTAGATGTCCAAATCATAAATGTCTACATTATTCGGTGAAACATTTATCACTACCTGGTGCTGATTTCTCACTAGTGGACATATTGAGTGGTATGTGTACTGCAGTAAAATTTAAATATTTAGCATTGTATAAATGAAGGTATTCACTTGTAACACGTATTTGTTAATTTATTGCTAAATTATTGGGTTAATTCATGTTCATGATTTTGATAGCTGAAGTGTGCTGGGAATAAATCTAAGTCAAGATGACTATTTTTATTGGGATTTTTAAGCTCTTTATTGTACATTCTAACACCTGAAGGACCTTATTGATTTTGTTCATTTTTCACATTTGTTTTATTGATGATACTGAATAATGAATGTGATAGAGAAATGTGTGCCATTAACTCGACCAAATCTTACCTAACCTAACGAAAACTAATCTCGATTTAACTACGTAACCTAACCCAGTTATATTTCTCATTTCCAAATACAGTATGAAAATAAAATTGTCAGAAACATATAGGAAAATGTTACTGGCTCATTGTTATTATTATTATTTATACATTTTATTAGTATTAATATTTTCTTTTATTATAATTGTTATTTATTATTATTATTATTATTATTATTATTATTATTATTATTATTATTATTATTATTATTATTATTATTATTATTATTATTATTATTATTATTATTACATTTTCGCCCCCGACCTTGATGGGGGTCATTAAAAATGACTTGTGCCGGGGTGGGCTAATGGTCGTTCAGATATCTAGACGGTCCGTCCCTCGTGACGATCTTCAGGAGTGAAGTGCTTCCCCATCTGGAGTACTGTCACCCCATCTGGTCCCCGAGATATGCTAGGGACTGTCAGTTGGTTGAAAATGTTCAAAGGAGGGCCACCAAACTGGTGCCTGCACTTCGGCACCTCAGCTACCCTGAGAGATTGGAGCGCCTGAACTTGCCTAGCTTATACTACAGACGGGCAAGGGGGGACCTAGTTGAGGTTTATAAGCATCTCAGGGGGCACTACTCAGTTGAGTGTCCTTACTTGGAGCTGGCGGACGCTCGCCCCACAAGGGGTCATAGCTCAAGATTGAAGAAGCCGCAAGTCCAGAAAACCGTGAGGGCAAACTTTTTCGGAGTGAGGGTTGTAAACTCTTGGAACAATCTACCAGAGTGTTGTGACGGCACCGAGTGTGAGCTCTTTCAAGAGAAGACTTGACCAACACTGGAGCGGGTTCAGGTACATTCAGGAGCCGGTGCATGCCCAGTATTTGCCAACAGTGCGTGACAGAGACGTGACCGATCGCCCGGGCGGCTAGCGAGCCGACCTTTTGGTGAAGAATATAAAGGAAAAGAGACGTGACCGATCGCCCGGGCGGCTAGCGAGCCGATCAGTGGCGAAGAGGATAAAAGTAAAGTAAAAAGTATGTGCTGGGTTTGTTTACTTTTTTTCACAGGTTAGGTAAGGTTAGGTAGGTTAGATAAGGTTAGGTAGGTTAGATAAGGTTAGGTCAGGTTCTAATAGGTTCTGTGCAGTCATAACATTTCTTCCTAATATCATCCAAACAAGTTCTCCTAAAAATTTGGTACAATTCCATAAAGTCCTTCTGGTGCTTACTGTCTCCTATAACATTACCATATTGTGTACTTTTGAAAATGAGCCTTGGTTCGTGAGCTTTTCTCACATCTCTGCTTGCTTTTCAATTATGCTTTAAACTTGTGTCACGCATTCTAATCTTTCTTGTCCTTTGAGAAATAATGAAACCTCAGGTCTTTATTGTTTTTATTTGTGCCGCACACAACACCGGTGAAGCCTCTTCCTTCTTTCTATGTTTGTGTCACTGTCATGTCAGTCATCATGCCCAGGCCCCAGCGGCCAAGTGAAAACAAACAGCCGACACAACTTTACCCGTCATTTAATCAGTGCCATCTAGTGACTAGGTGCGCGCACTTAAGGGATCTACAGTGTGTAGATTTAAGACGCGCTTCCTCCTATATACTTTCCTTGGACGTGACCAACCGCCCAAACAACTAACGAGCCGATCAGTGGTGAAGAGGATAAAACCAAAAGTAAATGATATACGAGTAATATAACGATCGCTGGAAGCGTTTGCAATGGCTACATCAAACGGAATTGGCAAAAATTACATTGGTTCGGGTGGTTGTGGCAGTCGGACGTAGATTATTTTCAAGGAGAGACATGATGGAAAAACAAATTTACGAAAATGGCAATTGCTGCACTTGATTTGAAGTTTTCTTCAGGTAAGAATTTCTTTTAACCTCTCCTGGTAGATTAAATCCTTCTAAGATGGAACCAATTATTATTAAATACTCATTCTATTTATAAAAGTTATTTCAGAGTTATTACTTTGACTCGTATACACGCTGTTCTGTATTGCAAATAACATCTTTCTAAGGGTTTCTATGCGGCTTAGCCACGCGTTCTGTGACTGGGGCCGCCATATCCCTTCAGATTGTCTGACGAGTGACTTTTTCAGCATAGCTTTGATCGCGCATGCTCAGTAGAACGTTTCCTCCCAAGCGTTGGTGGCAGTTGGAGGAGCACCTTTCCAGCTTTATAGCGCAGTTGTATGTGATTGCATCTAACGACTCAGATCATCATTTGACATTGCACAGGGATCCAGAGTTCCTCAAAATGTGATGAATGGTATCCATAATGAACAAATATATTACACCAATTTAGGTTAAATAATATTGCCGTATCAATGTATATCTGGGTACCAGTATATAATTTAGTGAATGATTCACGATGAAAACATGTAAATTTAATATGCACAAAGATTTAGTATAATTATATATTAGGTTGTGTAATGTTGAGAATTATTTTCATAATGAAAAAGAAATCTGGTTATACTAACGTTTCATACATTTTTATGTTTTGTTAATACTGTAATTACTTAATTATTTCCATAATGAAAAACATATACCAATCTAGATTTAATAAAGTTTTTATAGCCGTGTATGTTCGGTTTTTACCTGGGCAAATTGCCAGCCTTTCTTGAGGTGATATGGATTCCCTGTAGTGTGTATCCAGTTTCTTGATATAATTATCAATTAACAACAAAACGTCAATGAACTGAGTGTGGTATAATTAAAATATTGTTTGAATTTGTCCTTGCACAGGAAAAGCTCCTGTACTAGATGATGGTACTCACCAATTTTTTTTTGTCATTCGTTTCGTGTACCCAGTTGCTCTTTTTCTTGGATACTCTGGGTGTCGGCAGTAGAATTTCCTCATCTGAATCATCATCACTCCACGGAGCACAACTGAGACCACCTTGACTGATAGAACGAAACCCAGAACATAAGCGTTTACAAGCACTTTTTCACATTCAGTCATTAATTACGATTGATTAATTTCAACATCATGCTATTGTACTATTCCAGATGATACTAAATGTTACATAATACTTCCTTGAGATAAATGTATAGTATATATCAGGTGCCTAAAAGAGAGCTCAGGTTCTCAACTGGCTCAGCCATGTTAATATCGTTATTATTATCCACTTTGTATCTGTGTTTTTCTGGCTAAATAAACTGTTCCAATTCTATTCAATTCAATTCAAAAATTTCACATGCTTCAGTGCATCTATGGTACTCTGATTTCTCTAGGTTAAATAAATGTATTTCTAATATTAAACTGACAGCTGACAACTGAACATCAATAAAAAAGCATGACGGTACTTGTCATGTAAATTTTCACTAATTTTACTATCGAGCGTAATATGGATCATCCTATATTATAGATAATATGTACGAATGTCCTCAGTACATACATTATTATAGAATTACTGTATTACCGATACTCAGCGAAGCCTTCATATATTGCTCATGTGTAAGAATTAGTGCTGCCGAATTGTATCTTGGAACTGTGATATTCTAACCACTTACAGAGCTGTTTATTTTAGACGATTTACACGGTACTGATTTGGATACTTTACTGATGAAACGAGAACACCGTGAGCCTATGCATTGAATGTCATCAAATGCGCCCAGGTTACTTAGCTATAAATTCTGCATTTTTAATGAATAAAAAATAAAACTTGTAACTTTACATTGCACCCCTAATATATATGTTGTTCTGTGAAACTGTATTAAACAAATAATTGGTATAATTGTCATCACATAGAGTGGTTTAAGTGGGTAAGGTTTGGTAGCTGTGAGAGGCCGCCCCGCCCTCCCTCACCGTCTCGTACCCTTACACATTTACGCCACTCAATATGATGAAACTCACACCATTCATTCGATTATTAAAATTTCACTGAATAACACAGTCCTTGTGGGGGTTTATTTTGCGTATTGTGTATTATACAAATGATTTTTATGATTTTCTTACTGTACAGTACATGTCATATGGATATTGTTATGCCGAGGCAAATTGAGGGAGATTTTCATGTATATATTGATGTATTACTCATGTAAGATTATTCTAGAATGTATTGCATCATTTTTATTTTTATTTACTATTGCAAGCCTCGGTCAGAGTAGAACATTCTAGAACCATCCAGGCATCTCTGGGTGGCGCTAGGATGTTCGAGAGACGTCTGCTGAGGTATATAAGCGGCAACGGTTTGCCAGAACTGTGGAAACAGAACTCAAATCTCCCAAGAAACACACACAACACCAGCGGCCACTCTAACCCGAAAGGCCCATACAGACCACATTCACCACCTACTCCGGGTCATCACACGATACCCACCACCCAGATAGCTTAGAAAGCATCCTCTCCCAGCAAGTGCGGACCCCAGTTCGGGGGGCGCGCCACTCCGAAACTGACCACGTCCAAGAGTGGGGGTTGGTGGTAAGCTTCCACTGATCGGGGGTCCGCTCACACTTGCAACCTGCAGTATCCTTCCAATCTGCAGGTGGGACCACCTCTAATCCCAATCCGGTCTGGCTGCTCCTGGAGCTCCAGCCGGAACCACCAAACGGGCCGCCTATAGGCAAAGGCCCGTGTCGGACTGCGGTCCGACAATCTCAACAACAACAACAACAGCCAGAACTGCACCTCGGCGAGGCAAGATCTTCTCTGCTCCCGACCTAACGATGAGGCTGACCTGTGACCAGGCGATGATCGTAAGACTGTATCCAATCCAATCACATGCCCTTCGTCCAAGCAACTACACCTCTATGTCCTAAGGAAGTTTTTTAGCTCCTTTGGAATCGGGGGGTGACAAGGGCCGTCCGCAGACCAGTGAGTAGTGGCCTTATGGTCACCTTCGCGGAATGGGGACAGGCCCAGCAAATAGCCAACATAACAGAGATTAATGGGATCAAGATATAAGTGGAAGCTCACACAGAGGATAACTTGGTGTTAGGAGTCATCTCCCACACCGAGATAAACACCTTGAAAAAGAACTGGCCGAGCTGATCGGAGATCAGCTCTCAATAGTACGGGAGCTGACCAGCGTAACTGCACTTTACTTTTACTTTTATTCTCTTCACCACTGATCGGCTCGTTAGCCGCTTGGGCGATCGGTCACGTCTCTGTTACACACTGTTAGCAAGTACTGGGCATGCACCGGCTCCTGAATGTACCTGAACCCGCTCCAGTGTTGGTCAAGTCTTGTCTTGAAAGAACTCACACTCGGTGCCGTCACAACACTCTTGGTAGATTGTTCCAAGAGTTCACAACTCTCACTCCGAAAAAGTTTGCCCTCACAGTTTTCCGGACTTGCGGCTTCTTCAATCTTGAGCTGTGCCCCCGTGTGGGGCGAGCGTCCGCCAGTTCCAAGTAAGGACACTAGACTGAGTAGTGCCCCTTGAGGTGCTTATACACCTCTATTAGGTCACCCCTTGCCCGTCTGTAGTATAAACTAGGCAAGTTCAGGCGCTCCAATCTCTCAGGGTAGCTGAGGTGCCGAAGGGCAGGCACCAGTCTGGTGGCCTTCCTTTGAACATTTTCAACCAACTGACAGTCCCGAGCATATCTCGGGGACCAGACGTGGTGACAGTACTCCAGATGGGGAAGCACTTTACTATTGAAGATCGTTACGAGGGACGGACCGTCTAGATATCTGAACGACCTTCTTATAAGACCCAATAATTTGTTTGCCTGATTTTCCTTTTCGCAATGGCCCGAGAACTTCAGCTCATTGTCAAAATACACACCTAGGTCCTTCTCACATTGTCTCAAATAGTGCAGTTTCTTCATCCCGTTGGGACATATTATACGCCTCCTTACCGTTGGTACGCCCTAGGTGCATCCTCTTACACTTCGTGACATTGAATCTCAGCAGCCATTTCTTCGACCATTCTTTGAGGTCCTTCTGCAGATCTTCACAGTCAGCTTGGTTCTTGATTTCCCGAAACAACTTTGCGTCATCGGCAAACATTTGTATGGAGGAGTGTACAACGTCAGGCATGTCATTTATGAAACAAACAAACAACAGCGGGCCCAATACACTGCCCTGTGGTACCCCGCTTGTGACAGGTACGGATGATGACTTCGTGCCATTAATCACCACACACTGCTACCAAGCACCGTATTGCTGGGATGGGAAAACATCCCAGTTAGACCGTATGAAAGAAGACCTACAAGGTGCTACAAATGCTAGAGGTATGGCCATCTGGCAGGGAAGTGTCGAGCTCGGGAGGTCTGTTGCAGTTGCGGGACACCCGGACACCAGCACTTCAACTGCTCGGCGGACGCCAAGAAATGCGCAGCTTCTGGTGGCCCTTACTCCTCCGCCCGGGAGTGTCCCAAGCGGAGGGAGGTGTGTAGGGTGGTTAAGCTGCGAAGCAAGGAAAAACTGAGCTACAAGGAGGCTCTCCTTATAGTGAAGACCGAGGAAAAGAAGAATCAAAACCCGAACAAGACCACAGAAAAGAAGCCAGAATTAAACAAGACCGAAGAAAAGACAAACAACCCAAAAAAGCCAGAATTTGTAATATTAAAATTATCAAGAGTTTTTAGACTGTTACGATTATATACCACAACATGACCAAGAAGAAAAATGGAAATTGAAAAGCAAAAAGAACAAAAGGAAAAGCTCCAAAGAAAACGACTCAGAAAAAAAGCAGCTTCGGCCGAAATAGCCGAAAGGCGAAGAGGCCAGTAATCTCCAAACAAGTCAAGACTACAGTAGTTGAGTCAGTCGATCGTTTCTGCTCAGTGTCAAGAAGAAGCCTACAAGCCTAGTAAGACAACTGGAGATAATTGTTGTGCAAGTGTTGTGGAATTGTTGTGATCAATATAAAGTGAAAGGACTAATGAATTGTACACTGGTAGTGTGCTGATTATACTATAGTCGAAGTGAGGAGCCCAGCTGTGAAGACATTACCCTGGGAAGAGTGTTGTGAAGAATCAGTGTCTATTAAAGGAGACTACTATGCACAAGTTTGTTTCTGTGATCTGCATGTTGTTTATCTGTACACTGATACCGATTGTCAGGAAATTATCGGAGACTGGCGAGACAGCCAGTGGTAATTTGACGACACTTGTGATAGCTACTGTTTCTGTACATACGATCTTGACCACTGGCAACCAGAGGTAGAGCAGTGAGGGGGGGGGGGGACGAAAGGTGGGCCTAAATGTCTCCTCTCGTAATACTGTTTTGGATATATATATATATATATATATATATATATATATATATATATATATATATATATATATATATATATATATATATATACACGTTTTTTTGCGGTATCTGTTATTTTGCAAAATGACTGGCAGGCATATTGGTCATTTTGCAAAATAACTTGCAAACAGACAACTTAAACTAACCTCACCTTATGGTTGAATAAGGTTATGTTAGGTCAGGTTACGATGGCTCGTGTAGCTTGATACACAGTTAAGTGGTCCAGTTTTTTTTTTTTTTACTTTGGACTACGTGCTGTCCTTGCCATAAGGATAGGTTAGTTTCGGTTGTTCTGTTTGTAAGTTATTTTGAAAAATTACCAATATGCATGCCGGTCATTTTGCAAAATAACCGATACCGCAAAAAACCGTATACATATATGTATATACTGGAATTTCCGCTACTGTCACTTATAAACCAATAGTTGAGGAAAACTGCACTCCAACCTAAAAGCTGCTACCTGGACATCCCTTATTTCCTCATGAAAGACATTAGTTCCAGGAAGTCTTTATTACCTCCTGGAAGATATGATTTTCTGAAAACTCTTATTACCTCCTGGAAGATATTAGTTCCTGGAAACCTCCTTTACTACCTATAAACCACTCTTAATTTTCGGAAACCTTCACTGCCTCCTCTAAACTGCCGTGACTAGTGGGTCGCACAAGACACGTCTCTTGGAGAAGTCGCGAACTACAGTATATACAATAGTTTCCTTGCGTTATCGGATTTGTCAGTTTCTAGGGCAATAAGTTTAAGGACTTTATGTAAGCGTTCTTTTGTGGTTTCTATTGTCTAATATATTAAAATAGCTTAAGTTAGCCTTTAATAGTTTTGAAGTCTGAGTGCGCAGTTTCTTGCCAGTATTGACAAATAAAATTATAAAAAATTTCAAAATTTTTCGAACAAATCCAGTATTGTCATTTGGGACAAGTTGTAAGTATGAATTCTAACTTAGATTCCTAAGGACACTGTTGTAAGATTCCTCATTATTAGATAACACTCGCTTATCTATGTGATTCTTGTAGAGGTCACAATATTGCCACACATATTCCACTGCTTCACGTCCAGTTATTGATATTTGGGAGGGAAAATCCACCCTGCAATATGCCACTGGAATATGAATGTGGTCTCTGGCTGTCTGTCTTATCCTTCTCAGGTGACACCCCCGATATCATATCCCGAGTCAGAATTCTCAAAGGTTCGTGCGTTCTGTTTACTGGGGACTGTGAACTATTAATTAATTTATTTATTTTAAGATACACGTTTGCAATATATTTTTGGTCGACCAATCTCAGCACCTCAAAGGTAAACACCATAAGAATGGTTAGTGTAGTGGTGTTAGGATGCCACATTGGATGCAGGAGAGTCGTCTCCCCATTGTATAATCCTGCCTCCAAGCAGGACTCCCCTACGGAGATTAAAAATTTTTCGTACTCACGTATTATTTGCTAATAGTTTGGCAACATGTAAATATGCGTTAGTCAAGCCTTTGAGAGAGGCTTTTATTATTAACTTATCTTTGAACATGTTTAGCAGTCTTTTGAGTTGTTTCATCTCTTAAAGGCTCTCGGGGTTCACGGAGTAAGCTGGTTTCTTGAGGCATTTTTGAGGATCCCCAAGCTAGAGCTTCACGTTATAAGAAACTGAACATAAGATCCTATTTTACAGTTAAGCCTAAATTGTGCAACTCAACTTCCCTCAGTTTCGTGCTATATTTATACTAGAGTACTCGATCACATGGATACCAAACACTTAAAAGGCATGAAAACATTAAAATTGTCCATCAGTTGGTGGTACAGCGGCAACGCGATCATCTCACACTACTTCGTCCTGGTTTCAGTCTCCAGTGCAGGAAAGATGTCAAGGCTGTTATACAGTGTAACCCAGCCAAACTTCGGAGGTTTTCTTCGGGTACTCCGGTTTCCTCTTGTATTAATTCTGGACAATAAAAATCATAAAGTAACAAAACTGGCCAAAGGTCTATGGAGTTATTAACTATTATTATAATACCAGAGCAAAATATTAATTCAAAAGCGGCAAAAATCAAGGGCTTAAATAAAGCTCCACTAAGTTGGAATAATAAATAACCTTTGATAATGTCTTTAGAAATTAATAGAATAATTTTAAAACCTGTCCTCGAGGTTGTTGGTGCGTGTGACTGAGGAGAATATTAGTATCATTTTACTCGCAAATATCAATTAGATTAAACTTATTCCATCATATGGTAATTAGAATATTCCACTGCGTGAGTGTGACTCGGGTATCGAAGTTCCTAAACGAGTAAGTTATATATGTCCATGAGAATAAACCAGAGCAAGGAGAGTCTGTCTGTATATAAAACTGAAAAACAAACTACCAATTGATCGTTAACTACCCTGTTGAATTCTGTACTCATATACAGTAGTTATGAACCACAACGGAGGCACGATATACCACGTTATCTTTTCACCACTGATATATTTCATTTATGAGCTAAGTTATAAGCCAGAGTATCATACCATCACTGATATATCTCGGAGGTATGATGAACCATAACACAGCCGTGTAATCATAATGAACCTTGCTATATCATGTAGTGTGTCTCGGTGGCAGCAGGTAACACTATCATGACACGGTGTTAGGATGGTCTGCGCCAGTTACACTTTATTTACTTGTATGTATCGGAGATATGTAAACAGTTCTGCTTTAGCTTAAATTATCGCATGTTTGAATTGTGATAATCATCTCTAAAGTGAAGAACCTCTGTCTTTCAAATTAGTTTAAAGGGGTTGAAGGATTTCCAGTCTGGAACTGTTAGCAATATGAATATAGAAACTAAGCACAAGGAGGAGGCTGCTGGCGGTGTTGGTCAGGCTAATGGAACTGTCACAACGTCGTCCCTGCCCTCTCTCACCCTCCCTCTGCTCAAGCACATTCTTGGTTGGCGAGCTTCTGAATCAGAGGTCGAATGCGAATCAGCGTTCTCAGAATAGGATTACCAGAGAATCTGAATGGAGGTCACCAGAGTTCAAGTCCCCATAAAGTATTATTTTTTTAGGTACTGTAGTTTGTATCAGGATCCTAATAAAGCATACTTTTAAACATCATACTTTTCTGGTTTCGAGATAGTATGATCTTCGAATCTAGGTCATCGTTCCTAGAAGAGCATTTTTAGTTGAGGTTGTAATCAGATTATTTTATTTATGTATTTAAAAAAATATTATTAGAGATGTTGTCTCATTACAAGTGTAGGAGGTTTAGCTTCGAGTCTTATTTTTTTTCAAGCTATTTCGACTTCTCAAAATCAAATGTTTTGCCCGCGAACAAATTTATAACCAGCCTGTAGATGAAATCAGTATCCAGAACTCGGCCGTCTCAGTGCTGAGGATTCTCAAAAGTTTGTAAGGTAAATTTTTTCCTCTTAACACCTAGTGACCGCATCGTACTGGCTCACTTAAGCTTCGATACACAGATGGCTGAGAGAATGGCGTCGAAATTATATAGAAACTTTACCGTAACTAGATGTGTTCTTTTGTTCCTAGATAGGAGTGAAAAGCTGACTTACGAATTAATGAGACCTGGCGACTAGTAGGTCTGGTGACTGGCCATCCATCCACTGGTTCCCGTGTTCCACTCAGGTAGCCTCTGTCAATTTTAGGTGGACAGGTGTGAGTGGCATTTGTCCTTTTCAGTTGTAGGTATTCTGTCAGTTCCACACATCCGGTACAATACCTTCCCTCCCCTCCGTCAGGTGTATGTGACGGCCTGGCAGGGGGGTTGTGTTGACAGAATTGGTTGACAAGAGTGACCAGAATGTATTGGAACCGCCTCGTGTCCATTATCAAAATGTGTTTTGGATCAGGTGAAGATTAGTCCCCTAGCTTATTTCACCTGATGGTTAAACACCTTAATATATCCTAACCTAACTTAACCTACCTTAACCCGCCCTAACCTAATTCACCCTAACGTTAACCTCACCCAACCTAATTTAACCTAACCTACGCAACCTTATTTAACCTAACCTACGCAACCTAATTTAACCAAACCTACGCAACCTAATTTAACCAAACCTACGCAACCTAATTTAACCTAACCTACGCAACTTATTTTGACCTAACCTATCCAACATAATTTAACCTTACCTACGCAGCCTATTTTAACCTAACCTATCCAACATAATTTAACCTAACCTACCCTCCCAGGGTGTTTAATCGGGTGAAATAAGCTGGGGGATAATTTTCATGTAAGCTCACCAGCCCCTCCCCGAAAAAAATATCTGATTTGATTCCTCCTTCAGTATCGCAAGCCTATTTATATTCTTACCATGTGTTCTGACAAGTGAGGGCATTAGTAATTTGGCTAAACTATAATTTCTAAGAACATTATAAATGAATTGTTTACGAAAAGTGGAATAATACCGTAAAAAACATAAGTTCTAAAAATGAATGATCTACGAGAACTGGACCATTGCCATCAGGTCATTGTTTATATTATCTACGTCAAGATGGACATTAATGCAGAACCTCGTCATGTCAGCTCGAGGCGTCTTGTACTTAAATACGACTACGAAATTCTGAAGAAAAAAAGTTGGCATCACTTTTCTTATGTGTTAAAATAGTTGTTTGAGGTTAAACGTTATTCATGCTCTTAGACATTTAGTAGCCATAAATGTTAAAAAAAATATTTCACCAGATGATTAAACACCGTTGCGTAACCTAACCTGATCTAATCAAACTTATTCCTAACTTTAACCTACCCCTCCCAGATAGTATTAGACGTTTTATCATCGGATGAAATAAATCCGGGTGCCTAATCTTCATGTGGTACTAAAAAGCAAATTTAGTCCATTTAGACATGAATGTCAAAATAATTTAGTTGACATGTATGTTTATAGATTTCCGAAATGATTACGTTTTTGTTAGAATTTATAAATTCCTAAACACGTTCTTTGAAATAAACAAAAGCAAATGGCTGTAGAATATTCTTCATGTAAACATCAGAAGCACACGAACACCATTATTATACAGTAAAACAAAATACACAATTGGGAAGGTATTTAGCTTATATTAACATTTATGAATGCACTATATAAGTATGGGAGGCAACGATATGACCATTAATACCGTCCCTACCAATGTCACATGACACTAATGACACTCTCCCCTCACGCCCGCCAAAAATGGGATTACCCGCCACCCGCCATCGTCCATACCACGCGATGGCTGGCCTTATTCAAAACGAATTTCACAAACCATTTCATATGTGCCCGGATTCTTGAAGTATCCTGCGATATCTTTCTCCTATCCCTATCTGACGATTTTATAGAGTATTTAAGTGATCAGTTTGCATTACTGTATCAAGAGGTAGCATAAATGGCGGCGTTGTTACATTGAGACTTTTTCGTTAATAGTTGTCATCTAGGTACAGTAGAACGCCACTAATGCCGCCATGCTTCTGCAGTAGCTAAAGTATGATCCGGTCACTCGTTAGTGAAAAAAGAAACTTATGAAACATTCAAAATCCGGGACCATAATTCTATATCCCGGTGCTTAAACATTATCTTCAATCTCCGATTTTCCCCCGACCATAATCCCTGCCACAGTCTGGTCGATTATATCTGGAAAATTTCTTGATCTAAAGAGTCCATGAAGTTAAAGTGGTGTTATCGGCCATCCAATGGCCTGGAGCGCCACCGTGCCCCAAGGAACACAGTGGAGACCACCCATCAGAATCCGTTCAGTGATATTCCCAACTGAAGATGTGCACATATCAAACTAGCTTAGTTAAACCGCAAACAATATTAAAAACCCACTCAGGCTGCAATCACTGAATTCACTCTAAAGTCTAAACATTTTTTAAGGAATACAATTTAGCGAAGGGCTTTTGAGGTTCCCGGTACAAACAAGGTGTATAGTGTCCGGCTTCGAGGTAATTCTGCCAGTGTGTTTACCTGATAGATGGCTGAGGCACAACGTCGTAAATGATTGATATTTGTTTCGTTATGTTAAATCTACGTCATATCATGTAATTATTTTAAAACATGGACTACAAACTATGGAAACATATTATTTAAAATCTATTGACTGTGATGATATACTGAGACTAGCTCTAAATAGTTCATAGCACTAAGTCACTGCTGTCGTTTGATAGCTTGCTTATTCCTTCCAGTTCACAGCGAGGAGATTGTCTTCAGATATTCTCAACCAGTGGAGTGAATATAACTTGTTATTTAAGTGTGCACCAATGACATACGTATATTTATCTTATTATTTCACGCGTTATAACATTAGTGAGTAAGTGTAATACTGGTCGACGAAGAGCTTAATGGGGAGAGGAACCCGGGCTTAATGAAGACTTGAAACTTGAGTCAAAGATCTTGAATGGAACGAACACTGTTGACGGAAGATATACGGAAGTAAAACACATCTTCTGTGTCTGTAAATAAAGATTTATCACCCTAACACTAATTAGGGAGATTAGGTTAGGTTATGTAATGTAATTTTAAGAAAAGTTAGGATAGATTAGATGAAGTTAGGATACATCAGGTTAGGTTAGGTTATGTAATGTAATTAAAAAAATAGGTTAGGTTAAGTTAGGTTATGTAATGTAATTTTAAGAAAGGTTAAGTTAGGTTATGTAATGTAATTTTAAGAAAGGTTAAGTTAGGTTGTGTAATGTAATTAAAAAAAAGGTTAGGTTAGGTTTGGTTAGGTTTGGTTTGGTTAGGTTAGGTAGAGTAAAGCTAGGTTATATTAGGTTAGCGTTAGGGTGGTTATTCTTCAGGGAAAATGAGCTGTGGGGGAGGGGGCTAATCCACAGGTGAAAGGAGAAAGCGTCTTAAACGTTCACAGGTAAAATACATTCCTAGGTTGTTTTTTTTTTCAGTAGAGTAGATTTGAGGTATTTGGAAGTACGTATGGGGACACATTGTTTGAAAGTAAAATATACCTTACAAGTTAAACACGTAGATAAATAGATAGATCGATAGATAAAACGTTTCTATTCATTAATTTCCTTACCACGGAATAACTTGCCAGTGGATTATTATTTTCTTTCTTTCTCTCTCCCACCCTCTCTCTCTTTCTCCTTCACAACATCATTTATATCCTTACTCTTCCTCACGTTCACTCGTTATTGCTCCCTGTTTTCCCTTACTCCCAGCCTCCCTTACTCCCACCCTTATTCCCTTACCCTCTCATCACTCACCCCTAACTACCCTCCTTCACTCTTTCATCACAATTAACCCCTCATACCTCCTCGGCCCTCTTACATTCCTCCCTCAGTCTTCCCTCACTGCGCACTTCCACACACGTTAATTCACCCCTCAGCCCCCCTTCATATCATCCCACCCCCTCACTAACCCTCCCTCACTCCCCAGTTCTCCCTCACCCATTTCCTCTTGTATACCCTCCCTTACAAATCATCCCTCAGCCTCTACCCTCCCTCCCTCCCTCCCTCCCTCCCTCACTCACCTCTCTCCTTCCTCACTCATCTCTCCTTCCTCACACTACCATCATCTTTCTCGGGTGTGTTTTTATTCCTTCGCCTTTTTTATATTTTTTGCCAGGTTTATTGCACACTTTCCACCAATAACAAGTTTCATTTCTTTCATTTTGGTGGCCGGAATCCCATCAGGGGTTCTCAGATTGGAAAGAGCCGGGTTGTTGTGGAGTTCGCAGGCCGTGAAATAACGAGTAAACCAAACTCAGCGGAAATATATCACGTACACTTGCGGAAAAAAAATACACACACAGACACAGCATAGACGTAAAGTAGCATGAGAAAAGGTATATATATATATATATATATATATATATATATATATATATATATATATATATATATATATATATATATATATATATATATATATATATATACATATATACTGTAAAAAGTACAAACGAAAAAAAGAAATCTGATTCACAAAGGAAAAACTACGGACACGAAAGAAATCACGTACATTAGCTGGGAAACAATACAAAATTGACTTAAGTAACTGGGGAAAATGTATGAAAAACGAAAAAGATCATGTACACCATGGTTAAACCACAAAAAATGCAAGAAGCAGGAAACCTGAAGCACACAAAACTCAAGTACACCAGCGGAAAACCGCACAAATTTGACGTACTACACACGCACACACACACACACACACACACATTGTCGCGCGTGAAAAGTCAACTACATAATGGAAAAGCACGCACACGGAAAAATAACGTACACATTGGATTGCAAATACGCATCGTGGACGAGGGTTAAATACAGCACTGTAGTCGGGGATTTAAGTTAGCAGTGTATGTTGACTAGGCGGACAACGCACCTGTGATAATACAGTATATAAGGAATTTTCCTCGAAGCGGATCCAAATAATTATATTGTTAAACTTCTGAGCTGACTTTAGCAGCCCCGCAAAAAAAAGTGTAATTAATCTCTATATTTGCTTTTCTCATTTCTATCTAAGTTCTTCAGGACTGAAAGTTATTCGTCAACGATTTTTATTTCTGCCAGTAACATTAATTGTCGATTTTTTTTGTCGGTAAAAGCAGTCGTCGACAATTTTCATCTTGACCAGGAAAATCAGTCGTCCAGATGGGCATCTAAGTTTGTGATTGGTGCACAAGTTTGCGAGGAAAAGTCTTGACAGGAGTGCAAGGAAGGCGAACCTGTTATTACTGTGTGATGGAGGGCTGTGAGACTCAACCGCAAGTTGGATGATTCCGTAGGTTGTCTCTTGGTGTATCGCGGGACACACACACACACACACACACACACACACACACACACACACACACACACACACACACACACACACACACACTTAGTGTTTTGTATTCTCTATCTAATTCATCACAGGAATAATTTCTTCCATCAGGTTGACACGACTCTGAAAGTGTCCATCAAATTGTTTGTCTGTCTCTGTTTGTCTCATCTTTTAATCATCTTGCCGATAATTTACAACACGAGACTGACATTACAGCAGCCAGGACACTCCGGGTACTGTGTGGCCCCCTCCTGTATATATAAATATGGTAATGTCCGAAAAGCTGAGGGAAACAGCCACGCTTAGCTGCTACCGCCGCCACACAATACCAAAAATACTGACCGTAATACCGAAATACTGGAAAAATTACCCAAATAATGGCCAGTTTAGGCCAGGGTGTCGACACAATTTATAGTTTCCCCCCTCGGGTGGAAAAAGAAAATGGGATTTAATACACATAATCGCTCTATCTTCCGCGTGCAGTGGTCCTCCCTGCTATGGATTACTTTTTTTTTATCAAAACATAATAACTTGTGGATGTGAAGTATATAACCTGAGTCGCTCTGAAGGAAGTAAACTCTTCTGGTACACTCTCTACAGGACTACTGATAATGGACATTATTTTCTTTAACAAATTTGATACTTGGTTTTAACCGCAGCCGTTAGAAACGTACACTAGGAATTGAATTACATAGTGGTCAATAATAAAGACATAAGTGTAAAATAAAATCGCGGTCATCGTTCATCAGGAGGCTCGGGTAAGTTCACACACACACACACACACACACACACACACACACTGCAAATGCGCACTGCAAAGAAGTCTCACTACCCAACCAAATTGCAACACCTGAAGCAGACCAACATCAGTCAATGGTATGATAAGCTTAAAGAGCTCTGTGGACTAAACAATAAGACACACCCCGTCCCCTTTCTTAGCCATCTCACTAATGTTGACGCAGCTGAGCAATCAAATAACCATTTCACTACCATATGCCAGACGCTCCCCCGGCTTGACACAACCAATCTCCCTGCTTACCTACCAGCCACCTTTCCCACTGACTTAGTAGAAGAATTTGAAGTAGCAAATGTCTGGACAAACTAAAGTTAAAACGCTCCATCACCCTCATTGATTTACCAATGAAACTCTTCAAGGAGTTCTCCCCGGAGCTTGCTAAACCCCTCTGCTCCACCATCAATGCTTCTCTCAGTCAAGCCAGATGCCCAGCTGACTGGAAGACTTCTTATGTATCACCAGTGCCCAAGTCAACCAGCCTACAATCCTTAAATCAGCTACGACCTATTGCAATCACCCCAATACCCAGCCTAATCTGTGAAAGTTTTGTGTTCGACTGGGCTTATGCTGATATTGCAGGAGCCGTAGACACTCAGCAATTTGGTAATATGAAAACTTCTTTCACCACTCACTGTCTTGTCAGCTTTCTCGACAAGATATACCGCCATCTCGAGAAACGAAAAACATCTGTAGCTGTCGCCTTCATTGACTTCACTAAAGCATTCGATCTAGTCGACCACAATCTAATCATCAACAAAGCTATTGACCTCGGGTTTCGAAGAAGTCTTATACCATGGCTTACAGACTTCCTCAGTGACCGACGCCAAGCTGTACGCTTCCTAGGGGCTGTCTCCACCTTTCAGTCACTCACCTGTGGCGTCCCCCAAGGCACCAAGATGGGGCCACTATGCTTCCTTATGCTTATCAATGATGCCCTAAGATAAACCCCTGCTCGCTGGAAATATGTCGACGACTCCACCATTGGGATCAGCGTCAACAATTCTGCTCCCAACTATACCGCCCTTCAGGATTTATTGAACAGTCTCCAAAACTGGGCCACCAACAACCACGTCACCATCAACCATACCAAGACCATGGTTATGCACATCAACCTCTCCTCCGACGTTGTCCCACCCCCTTCCATTACTTTAGGTTCCAACACACTCCAGGTTGTAGATTCCACTAAGCTCCTCGGCGTCACCATAGACAACAAACTAAATTGGAAACCACACGTCAGTGAAGTTGTCAAATCCTCCAGTTTCCGTCTCCACCTCCTCCGCCGACTCGAGTCCCTCGGAGTTCCTGCACCCGAGCTCCTCAGTATTTACTCAACATTCATACTTCCCAAGCTCACCTATGCCTCCCCTACCTGGTCTTCCTCCCTAAATGCCACACAACGTAAACAACTAGAAAAAGTGCAAAAGAGGGCATGCAAGATTATTCTCTCCCCTTCCTACTCCGCATATCAAGAAGCGCTCAACATACTGACCCTTTCGACTCTCATTGACCACCACCACGACCTCATCTGCAAATTTGGTAAGAAGCTTCTGCACCATCCTCGACACCGACTCCTACTACCACCTGAGATCCCTAGCCCGAGAATTGCTGTTCGACACCACAACCGCATCCAGCCAATACGTGCACGAACTGATCGCTATAAGAACAGCCCAGTCCCAACCATTGTAAAAATTATCAATAACTTGTAATAAGCCAGTGTATTCACTCCCAGTTAATATTACTTCTTGCACTGTCACTATGTTGAAATGCCCTGTAGTTTGAGTTTTTCCCCATCTAGTTATTATATATCTTATTTGTATCATTTATGTTATTTGTATATTATTTGTAAATCGAAACCCATTCCCCAAATATGTAACTGTATATTTTCAGCCTTCTGGCTGCCAAGCTCTTTCAATAAACCGTTAATTATTATTATTATTATTATTATTATTATTATTATTAACTGTATATATTCAACCTTTCGGCTGCTATGCTCTTTCAATAAACCGGTAATTATTTTATTATTATTATTATTATTATTATTATTATTATTATTATTATTATTATTATTATTATTACACACACACACACACACACACGCAGTTCGTGGTAGCTGTACATAAGTGGACAACCTGAAGATTACAACCTCCTAAAGCTAATCTAACCCTACGATTACTTATACCTAACACGACCTAACCAAACCTAATCTAATCATCGGACCTCACCTAACCCTCTGAATATTATTATGGTGGTGAAACTTAAGATGAAATAATCTGGAGAATAGGGGGTGGGGGAATCTTCAGGCGACATGTAATGCGTTTAACAATAGGTACTTGTGCGTGTGAATTAAATTGTTTATGTCGTTCTGTATTGCGGTGAGGGAAGGAGGAAGGAAGCTGTTGGTGTTGGTGTGAGGGAGATGGGAGGACGTGTCAAGGAGATTGTATGTTAGTTCTTAGAAGTGTTTTATAGAGTCACTGTTATATGGGGTTGTTGGTTGTCTTGTGTCCAATGTCCACTCCTCCAGTGTACACCCCTCTGTGTGATCCTCCAGTGTACACCCCTCTGTGTGGTCCTCCAGTGTACACCCATCTGTGTGATCCTCCAGTGTACACCCTCTCTGTGATCCTCCAGTGTACACCCCTCTGTGTGATCCTCCAGTACACCCATCTGTGGATCCTCAATGTACACCCCTCTCTGTGATACCTCCTCCAGTGTACTCCTCTGTGTGATCCTCCAGTATACACTCTGTGTGATCCTCCCAGTGTACACTCCTGTGTGGATCCTCCTCCAGTGTACACACTCCTGTGTGTGATCCTCCAGTGTACACTCCTGTGTGATCCTCCAGTGTACACCCTCTGTGTGATCCTCCAGTGTACACCCCTCTGTGTCCTCCAGTGTGCACCCTCCTCCAGTGTACACCCCTCTGTGATCCTCCTCACCCATCTAGTAGATCTCCAATGCCCCTCTGTGATCCTCAGTGTACACTCCTCTGTGTGATCCTCCAGTATACACTCTGTGTGATCCTCCAGTGTACACTCCTGTGTGATCCTCCAGTGTACACTCCTGTGTGTGATCCTCCAGTGTACACTCCTGTGTGATCCTCCAGTGTACACTCCAGTGTGTGATCCTCCAGTGCACACTCCTGTGTGATCCTCCAGTGTACACTCCTGTGGGAGTGTCCTGTGGCACTCTGTGTGTGATCCTCAGTGTACACTCCTGTGTGATCCTCCAGTGTACTCTGTGTGTGATCCTCAGTGTACCCTGTGTGTGATCTCCAGTACACTCCTGTGTGTGATCCTCCAGTGTACACTCCTGTGTGTGATCCTCCCTCCAGTGTACACTCCTGTGTGTGATCCAGTGTACACTCCTGTGTGTGATCCTCCAGTGTACACTCCTCCAGTGTACACTCCTGTGTGATCCTCCAGTGTACACTCCTGTGTGTGATCCTCCAGTGTCCTGTGTGTGATCCTCCAGTGTACTGGGACCTGTGTGTGATCTTCAGTGTACACTCCCTCCAGTACACTCCTGTGTGTGATCCTCAGTGTACTCCTGTGTGTGATCCTCCAGTGTACACTCCTGTGTGTGATCCTCCAGCACTCCTGTGTGATCCCAGTGCACCCAGTGTGTGATCCTCCAGTGTACACTCCAGTGTGTGATCCTCCAGTGTACACTCCTGTGTACACTCCTGTCAGTGTACACTCCCGATGTGTGATCCTCAGTGTACACTCCTGTGTGTGATCCTCCAGTGCATACCCAGTGTGTGATCCTCCAGTGTATCCTCCAGTGTCACTCCTGTGTGATCCTCCAGTGTACACTCCCTCCACCCTGTGTGTGATCCTCCAGTGTCACACTCCTGTGTGTGATCTCCAGTGTACACCAGTGTGTGATCCTCCAGTGTACAATTCTGTGTGTGATCCTCCAGTGTACACTCCTGTGTGTGATCCTCCTGTACACTCCCGTGTGTGATCCTCCCAGTGTACACTCCTGTGTGTGATCCTCCAGTGTACACTCCTGTGGGGACCCCAGTGTACAATTCCCTGTGTGTGGATCCTCCAGTGTACACCCTGCAGTGTGTGATCCTCCAGTGTACACTCCTGGGGTGGATCCTCTGAGTGTACACCCCCTGTGTGATCCTCCAGTGTACACTCCTGTGTGTGTGATCCTCCAGTGTGATCCTCCACACTCCTGTGTGTGTGATCCTCCAGTGTACACTCCTGTGTGTGATCCTCCAGTGTACTCCCTGTGTGTGTGATCCTCCAGTGTACACTCCTGTGTGTGATCCTCTAGTGTACACCCATGTGTGTGATCCTCCAGTGTACACTCCTGTGTGTGATCCTCAGTGTACACTCCTATGTGTGTGTGTGATCCTCCAGTGTACACTCCTCTGTGTGATCCTCCAGTGTGCCCTATGTGTGTGTGATCCTGCGTGTACTGTCTGTGTGATCCCTGTGATCCTCCAGTGCCTCCAGTGTACACTTGTGTGTGATCCTCCAGTGTACACTCATGTGTGTGACCTGCACTGTGTGTGATCCTCCAGTGTACACTCCTGTGTGTGTGATCCTCCAGTGTACACTGTGTGTGTGATCCTCAGTGTACACTCCTCTGTGTGATCCTCCAGTGTACACTCCTGTGTGATCCTCCAGTGTACTTACCTCCTGTGTGTGAAGTCCAGTGTACACTGTGTGTGATCCTCTGTGATGATCCTCCAGTGTACACTCCTGTGTGTGTGATCCTCCAGTGTACCACTCCTGTGTGTGATCCTCCAGTGTACACCTCTCCTGTGTGTGATCCTCCAGTGTGTGTGACCTCTAGTACACTCTCCAGTGCACTATGTGTGTGTGATCCTCAGTGTACACTCCTCTGTGTGATCCTCCAGTGTACACTCCTGTGTGTGATCCTCCTCCAGTGTACTCTTGTGTGATCCTCCAGTGTACACTCATGTGTGTGATCCTCCAGTGTACACTCCTGTGTGTGATCCTCCAATGTACACTCCTCTGTGGATCCTCCAGTGTACACTGCTGTGTGTGATCCTCAGTGTACACTCCTGTGTGTGATCCTCCAGTGTACACTCCTCTGTGTGATCCTCCAATGTACACTCCTGTGTGTGATCCTCCAGTGTACACTCCTGTGTGTGATCCTCCAATGTACACTCCTCTGTGATCCTCCAGTGTACACTGCTGTGCTGTGATCCTCCAGTACACTCCTGTGTGTGATCCTCCAGTGTACCTCCTCTGTGTGATCCTCCAATGTACACTCCTGTGTGTGATCCTCCAGTGTGTGTGTGATCCTCCTGTGTGTGTGATCCTCAGTGTACACTCCTGTGTGTGATCCTCCAGTGTACCTCCTGTGTGATCTCCACACTCCTGTGTGTGATCCTCCAGTGTACACTCCTGTGTGTGATCCTCCTGTGTACACTCCTGTGTGATCCTGTACACTCCTGTGTGTGTCCTCACTGTGTGTGTGATTCCTGTGTGTGATCCTCCAGTGTACACTCCTGTGTGTGATCCTCCAGTGTACACTCCTGTGTGTGATCCTCCAGTGTACACTCCTGTGTGTGATCCTCCAGTGTACACTCCTGTGTGTGATCCTCCAGTGTACAGTGCCCATTTTTGCTCATCCTTCAGTGGTCGCTCCTCCCCCAGTGTGATTCGGTTTAGGGTTTTTCATGAACCTTATATTAAGGTCTCTCTCAAACTGACCATCTGAGGCCTTATCCAACAGTCTTACTCGAGCCACCCGAGGATCATTCCAGCTTACTACACCTTAAGATCAATCACCCTAATATTAACCTAAGCTAGCCTAACCTACTCTAATCCAACCCAACCCAACCTTAACCCAACCCCAACCCAACCAACCCAACCTAACCTAACCCAACCCAACCTAACCCAACCTAACCCAAACCCAACTCCAACCCAACTCAACCCAACCCAACCCAACCCAACCCAACTCCAACCCAACCCAACCCAACCCAGCGTAAAATAACCTAATCTTAACCATAATCTTCCCTAATTAAATGTCTTCGCTAGTAAGAATATCTAAAAAGTCTGAGAATCGAGGCGGTGGATCTAATTATTTCGACGATTCTTAAGAGTCAGTCCTTTGCACTAACGGTGTGGGATAAGAGAACATAACTAAGTTGCAGTGTTTTTTTTTCAATCCAATTTCTGTATTTTATGAGCAACCAACTATGTTTCTCGGCATTAAGTCAGTCAGTTAGATACGTTCTTACATCTTCATTTACGGGAGGGAAAAAAGTTATGTAAGAATCTTGGATGAGAATCGGGTTTGGGGTGGTGGTGGTGGGGAGAGTGGTGGTGGAGTTGGAGTGCTGGATGTAATTGTGGTGGTGAGCATTGGTGGAGGAGGTGGTAGTGGTGGAGGAGGAGGAGGTGGTGGTGGTGGAGGAGGAGGTGGTGATGGATGGTGGAGAAGTTGGTAGTGGTGGAGGAGGTGGTGGTGGTGGTGGTAGAGGGTAGAGTGGAATGGTGGAGGGGAGTGCTGGTGGAGGTGGAGGAGGGGAGAGTGGAGTGGTTGAAAGGGGAATGCTGGCGGAGAGTGCTGGTGATGGAAGGGGGGAGTACCTGAAGAGAGAGTGGAGTGGTGAAGAAGGTGGTGATGGTGGAGAAGGGGGAGGAGGAGCAGTAGGTGGTGGTGGCGGTAGAGGGTAGAGTGGAATGGTGGAGAGCGTTGGTGTTGGAGGGAACTAGAGAGAGAGAGAGAGAGAGAGAGGTGGGTCTTGGCCCTCTGTGATCGTCATTTACCCTAACTGTCGGTGGGTAAGACGAAGTTCACTTGTTCCTTCTCTGGGTATTCCGGGCGTCGTAAACCTGCATATTTACTACCGCTTATAGGCTCTAAACCACCTCCTGGGCAATAAAATCAGAAACAAAAAAATATGGAAGAGATCTTTCTCTCCCTCGCGCGGCGTTTTGGAAGGGAAGCTGCGAAAGGAAAGGGTTCTCTTTGGTGGGCTGGGATGGCTGAAAAGAATTGGTGACCTGTGTAATTATTTGTATTATTATTGGTAGTGTTAAAGGTAAACAAGGTGGAAATTCCTGTCAGCAGTCCAGTTACTGTGTGTGTGTGTATGTGGCTAGTCGTTGGGCAGGTTCAAGCAGGTTCATTATTATTATTATTATTATTATTATTATTGTTATTATTATTTGAAATCAACCTACTTTCCACGTGTATATTTAGTGTATGTATCCTGTAAGTTCAGTGTATGTATCCTGTAAGTTCAGTGCATGTATCCCGTAAATTCAGTGTATGTATCCTGTAAGTTCAGTGTATGTATCCTGTATATTGGGCCAGTTGGTGAGGTGTTTCATGTTTATTATCATTAAAGACACACGAGGTGGAAAACTCTTGCGATTTGGCCCGTTTTCTGCGTCGTCTTGAATGTATGTGAGTATTTATGTCGGTTGTTTATGTAGGTTACGGGTGACCTAGAATCCCAGATCATGATGGTGTGCTTCCCTGCCCACCCACCCACCAACCTCGCGGCTCCTACTCCTCCAATGGCAGGGGATATTGAAACTGTCCCTCATGTCCGTGTGTGTGTGTGTGTGTGTGTGTGTGTGTGTGTGAGAGAGAGAGAGAGAGAGATGGTTTTTGATACAACATAAGAGTGTATATGGGTGCAACTGAGCAAAACCTCGAAGATAAAAGTTATAGATGATGTTGGGTGTCTGAGGATTTATTTACTTATTTGTTTATTATTTTTTTTCTTGACTGGTAGACGGAGGGAAGACCCAAGACGTGAGTGGAACCTACACATGCCGTAGAGCAGCCAAGAGACCACAACAAGACGGGTGGGATCTCCTGAAGGTTAGACACCCCCAGCTTATTTTACCTGATGATTAAAACAACTTTACGCTATACCCGGGGATATGAGGTTAGGTTAGGTTAGCTTTAGGTTCGCGGTAGGTGGTCAGTTTAGGTTAGCCTTAGGTTAGCGGCAGGTAGTCAGTATAGGTTAGATTAGGTTAGGTTAGGGTAGTTAGGTTCGCGTTCAGGTAATTTTACTGTATTTTTTTCTTTTCTCGGGAAAACTCAGGTGAAGTTGTCCTCCTCCTGCCTCCGTTACCAAAGTGAATGCAGGCACTAATTTTTTATTTCCAATGCTACAGGTACTAGAGCAGTGATTCTTAACCTTTTGCCCTGTTCGCACCCCTTCCAAACCGCCAAGCTGTTCTCTCACCCTTCCCCCCGAATTGATGAAAGAACATATTGTCATGGGAATTAATAACAGAGTCATTGTGGTTTGTTATCTACAGTATATTGACAGTCCCTTGTGGTGATCTGTGGTGTAATGGTTAGCATGCTCGCCTCGCAAACGAGCGGACCCGGGTTCGATCCCCGGCAGGGTGAAACTATGGTCAAGTTTCTTTACGCCATATGCCTCTGTCTACCCAGCAGTAACTGGGAACCTGGATGTTAATCGATTTGCGGATCATGTTCCGGGGTATTGGTTAGCCAGTGCAGTTGTCGAGTTGCCCGGTCTTCTCAGACTATTCCTTGACACTGGGTTATGCAACTCGTTAACTCAGGGTGTAGTTGTTGTGTTGGTGACAGCTTCTACACCTGAAACAAATTCACGCCTAGGTGGCCCTTGGGTCGGCCATCCTCGTGAAAATGCAATGAATTACCAAAGTACAAAAATTACACAATTGACAACTAAATAATACAATGTAAAAGTTCAGATAACTACAAGTATACAAAAATTACTATACAATTGCTCGTACTTTGCATGGTATGTTGCGGATGAAGCTGATTGATTTTGCTTGCGCACCAACTCAGTGACTTCGTTGCTGTTGTTTGTCCTCTATGATGGCATCGGGCCTTGGCGTCCTGGTGCTGAGCGCTACCCGCATGTCGTGTTGAATCAACCGATTCCTGCAAAAATCTGTCATCATCCTGCGACAACACCACCGCGGTAACTCCACCCTCAGCGGCGACAGGTACATACTTGTACTCGCCAGCTGGCTCTCGCTCGCCACACAACACAATATACCCACTCTATTACATCAACCTTTGTCTCAGTACATAATATTTATGCAGTTAACTGCATCAAAATGGTCATAAAAACAGAAAACTACCTGGTCATAAACAGCAAGACATGGTCATGGAGAAGGTTGGGAGAGGCCTTTGTCCTGTAGTGGACTAATGATGATGACACACCATGATTACATAGTCACGATCAGTGACGTCACGTTGTTATATACAGCACCAAATAAGTATAGGCATCACCATAAAGTACTAATAATGCGCACTCACCTAACCTCAGCTACCTGAGACACATGGAAAGTGTGTGGGTATGTGCACATTAGGACGTTTGGGAGTAAATTTAAAACTGAATCTCTCTCTCTCTCTCTCTCTCTCTCTCTCTCTCTCTCTCTCTCTCTCTCTCTCTCTCTCTCTCTCTCTCTCTCTCTCTCTCTCTCTCTCATAATTCACTGTAATTTTATAAAAGGCAAGAAAAATTGGCAACAAAAGGGTAATGTAATGATGAAAGAATTGTAAATAATTTTTTAGGACTGAACTATTCCAGTAGCTTGCGTCATAATTATCTAGCTGGCATCTATACTCAAACAATACACATTATCTGTACATTAATACAAACACTGAGCTATATAAATACAATTTAGTACATTTAAAATTAGGAACAATGACAAATTCAAAACATAAAACAAAAATTTTATGCTCAGTTTTTTATGCCACTCCTCTAAGATGAGCCACGTTGGTTACAGCATCCTCGCTCCCCCGGTTAAGAACCCCTGTACTAGAGTGTGGCAGATAAAAGGAGATTTGTATGTATGTATTCCTATAATGATGTTTAAAATGTTGCTTAAGGGACCAATTCAGTTTTTGGTGTGTGTGTGTGTGTGTGTGTGTGTGTGTGCGTGCGTGCACATGAGGTATTTATAGTGTTTTTAGGCCACCCAAATATCAGTCATGACATTATTGAACTTAGGAGAGCAAGAGTTCAAAATTGTCATGACACAGATTATTGCGGATACGTTGACACCCTGTAAATATCTCCTTCATACACATAAATTCCAAAAACAATATTGTGCCAACCTTGAATCCTTATATTGGCCTCTCATGTAGGTTTTTATAAATCGCTCTAAAAATATATGCAAATATTCTCTATCCTATGAGTACCTGTAGTAATGGAAAGGAAGAAATAATATTCGTAATTCTCTCCTACACTATTGGTTCTCGAGAGTTAGAGAGGTATCGGGCAGGCAATCGCACGAACAAACAGATAAACGCAACTAATACACATAATTCATGTTTATTATTCACTCTCACTACTTAAGCTCGACAGGTAGAGCGCTAACAGACGGACAAACTGACAGTCAAAATCGAATCATATCCATAATTTAATCTCGGTAGTCACGGCAGATTGCGAGAAGGTAAACAAACACAAAGGAACACAGGTAATTATAATCAGCAATAAATTACCTGGCTATTTTCAGCAAGTCATAAATAAACCTATATAAATGAGGGAAGTTATGGGGGCATTGAACGCAAACGCAGTATTAATGGAAAGATTATTTGCTATGACCTAATTCAATACTGGCAGAACGGAACACAAGCCTAGGAAGAATGTGTGTGTGTGTGTGTGTGTGTGTGTGGATATTTTTTTTCTTTCTCGCTATCGTGTATGCCGAAACTTATTGAACACTGGACCCAGAATCTAATATAGCCTTTTCAAAGTGGCAGTTGATGCATTTTCAGGAAGGTATACAACTCCCGACAAAGAAATCTGTAATAAAAGTGATGGAATTCCAACTAAACTCCCGTTGAAATTCTGGACGGGTATGTTTCTGAAAGCCGTGGTATTAAACCCAGAAAGATATATGATCAGTTCAACATTTTCATCGAGTGATTGATTTAGCAACAACAGCAGTAGTAGTTGTAATAATAGTAGCAACAACAACAATAACAAAAACAACAGTCACAACAAAAATGGCAGTAACAACTAAAATAACAATAACAGCAACAAAGCAGAATTTATCCTATAGCCTTAGTTAGTAGTATAGGCAGTCAGTCTTGCACGACCATCAACTAATACCAATCTTGCACGACCATCAGCTAACATCATCAATCTTGCACGACCATCAGCTATCACCAATCTAACACGACAATCAGCTAACATCATCATCTTGCACGACCACCAACTAACACCAGTCTTGCACGACCTGGTACCAGCTTATTCCATCACGCTTCGACGAACGTAACAGATTGAGACCATTCTACCATACAGATACGAAGTGCAATGCAACATGAACACGTCTGCAGTACATAGTGAGTGTTGTTGTGCCTGGTGCCCGGAGACTCAAATGATCGAACCTTATATTTGTAGGTAAAAGAGAGAGAGAGAGAGAGAGAGAGAGAGAGAGGCTGGGGTACAGACGAGAGAGAAAATGCGAGCGAGAGTTTCTGTTATTAGGAAGCACTGTTTTTGTGTGTGTGTGTGTGTGTGTGTGTGTGCCGTATAACAGTTTTACAGAATATTCGGAACAGAACCTTAATGAGTATGTACGCTGAGGACGAGCATTGAGTAGCAAGCAAGTGGAACTAATTATTATACTGGTGTAAATACGAGATACATAGATAGATAGAATATGCACACTTTTGTATCAGTTTTATACTTGATTACTCATATTTTATTTCATGGAATTTAACTGTGGTGTTGTCGCAGGAAGGAAGAGAGAGGAGAAAAGGGGCGGGGGGGGCGGAGGAGGAAGGAAACGTGAGACAGGAAATGAAAGGGGTGAAGGAAGAGGAAGGGACGGGGGAGAGAAGGAAAAGAAGGATGGGTGAGAGGAAAGGAAGAGGAATAGAGAGGAGGAAAGACAGGAAATGAAAGGAGAAAAGGGAAGGGAGGAAGGATGAGAGGTGAGAGGAAAGGAAGAAGAATAGAGAGGAGGAAAGACAGGAAATGAAGGGAAAAAAGGAAAAGAAGAGAGAGAGGAAAAAAGGGAGAGAGATAAAAAGGAAGGAAGGGAGGGAGGGAAGGAGAGTGATAGAGGACGTAAGGGAGAGAGATATGAAGGAAGGGAGAGAGAGAGGAAGGAAGGAAGAAAGGGAGGGAGATAGAGGAAGGAGTGAAGGAAGGGAGATAGAGGAAGGAATGAGGAAAGGGAGGGAGAGAGAGGAAGGAAGGGTGAGAGAGAGAGGAACGAATGAAGGAAGGAAGGAAGGGAGGGAGATAGAGGAAGGAATGAGGGAAGGGATTAGAGAGAGGTTAGTTTTTTAGTTTAACAAATTTATTGACAAAGCTTGTAGTACAGTTTGCCTATTCTGAGTAATTCAGTCAGGTCTTGACACTGAGGGTGGTATCACTTCTCACTGCCACGCAGGACAGAGGTTCATACACAAAGAAATACAACATATTCATGAACAGCTATATATATATAGAGGTCAGGTTCATGTGGGTATTGTCACTGTTCACTGCCATGCAGGACAAAGGTTCGTACACAAAGAAATACATCATATTCATTATCAGTATATATAGGTCACTGGTTTACATACATTGGACGTCATTTTCTAATTGAAGACTAATCAGTGTGGGCTAGCAAATTTGGGATAAACAGCAATAATGTTCTCAAGCAGCCCCGATTCAATGTAGTAATTACAAAGACCAAGATACAATAAGTCAGGTGACCTGAAGTCTTTGACAGTGTCACATTCAATAATATAGTGTTCAAGTGTATGCTTTAAATGTTTATCACAAAGTTTACATGCTGAGTGTTCCGGTATGGGTACAGCGTTACTAACCTGCCAGATGTGTCTGTATCCAAGCCTAATTCTGGCCACGACGACATCACATTGTCTGGTTCTGTCCTTATGCTGGCCATACCGGTACCTCTTGTCACAAAATTTTTTCATATTTACTAATGCTACAACTGCCAGGTCTCTCTGCATTTCTCACTTCTTCTAGATCAGAGTTCATGATTCTGACTTGAATGTTTTTAAGTGAAGCATTGGACAGGCCAAGGTCTCGGTCAACATTTTCTTTCTTACATGCCTCATTGGCCAGTCTATCAGCACGGTCATGATACATAATTCCAACATGGGACGGAATCCACACAAATTTGATACGAAAGTTGTTCTCATTGGCAGTTATCACATTCCTTTTAATATCACATACAACTTTAGACATACTGTAGATCCTGATGGGCTGTTCATTGATTTCAAAGCACTTTGAGAGTCACAGAATATCACCCCACCTCCATTTTGGAAGGAAGAAAGAGAGATAGGGAGGAAGGAAGGAAGAGAGATAGAGAGGAAGGAAGGAAGAGAGAGAGAGTGAGAGATAACTAAAGCAGAGGTTGTCTCATTAGCAAGCAACAGGAGGTTAAGCTTAAGGATCCAGGAGGGCAATAATAGTCCTATTTGTATTCTGGAAGGGCAATAATAGTCCTATTTGTATTCTGGGAGGGCAATAATAGTCCTATTTGTATTCTGGAAGGGCAATAATAGTCCTATTTGTATTCTGGGAGGGCAATAATAGTCCTATTTGTATTCTGGGAGGGCAATAATAGTCCTATTTGTATTCTGGGAGGGCAATAATAGTCCTATTTGTATTCTGGAAGGGCAATAATAGTCCTATTTGTATTCTGGGAGGGCAATAATAGTCCTATTTGTATTCTGGAAGGGCAATAATAGTTCTATTTGTATTCTGGGAGGGCAATAATAGTCCTGTTTGTATTCTGGAAGGGCAATAATAGTTCTATTTGTATTCTGGGAGGGCAATAATAGTCCTATTTGTATTCTGGGAGGGCAATAATAGTCCTATTTGTATTCTGGGAGGGCAATAATAGTCCTATTTGTATTCTGGGAGGGCAATAATGGTCCTATTTGTATTCTGGAAGGGCAATAATAGTTCTATTTGTTTTCTGGGAGGGCAATAATAGTCCTATTTGTTTTCTGGAAGGGCAATATTAGTTCTATTTGTATTCTGGGAGGGCAATAATAGTCTTATTTGTATTCTGGAAGGGCAATAATAGTTCTATTTGTATTCTGGAAGGGCAATAATAGTCCTATTTGTTTTCTGGAAGGGCAATATTAGTTCTATTTGTATTCTGGGAGGGCAATAATAGTCCTATTTGTATTCTGGGAGGGCAATAATGGTCCTATTTGTATTCTGGAAGGGCAATAATATTCCTATTTGTATTCTGGGAGGGCAATAATAGTCCTATTTGTATTCTGGAAGGGCAATAATATTCCTATTTGTATTCTGGGAGGGCAATAATAGTCCTATTTGTATTCTGGAAGGGCAATAATAGTCCTATTTGTATTCTGGAAGGGCAATAATATTCCTATTTGTATTCTGGGAGGGCAATAATAGTCCTATTTGTCCTATTTGTATTCTGGAAGGGCAGTCCTATTTGTATTCTGGGAGGAGCAATAATGGTCCTATTTGTATTCTGGAAGGGCAATAATAGTTCTATTTGTTTTTTCTGGGAGAACAATAATAGTCCTATTTGTTTTCTGGAAGAGCAATATTAGTTCTATTTGTATTCTGGGAACATGTGGTCTTATTTGTATTCTGGAAGGGCAATAATAGTTCTATTTGTATTGGAGGCAATAATAGTCTGTTTTGTATTCTGGAGAACATGTCAGTTCTATTTGTGATGGGAGACAATAATAGTCCTATTTAGTATTCTGGAGGCAATAATAGTCCCTATTGTATTCTGGGGAGGGCAATAATAGTCCCTATTTGTATTCTGGAAGAACGTAATAGTCTACATGTATTTGCTTGTATTCTGGAGGGCAATAATAGTCATATTTGTATTACCGGAAGAGACAATAATAGTCCTATTTGTATTCTGGGAGACAATAATAGTCCCTATTTGTATTCTGGAAGAACATGTAGTCTATTTGTATTCTGGGAGGAACAGCCGTAGTCCTATTTGTATTCTGGAGAGCAATAGTCCTATTTGTATTCTGGGAGGGCAATAATAGTCCTATTTGTATTCTGGGAGGGCAATAATAGTCCTATTTGTATTCTGGGAGGGCAATAATAGTCCTATTTGTATTCTGGAAGGGCAATAATAGTCCTATTTGTATTCTGGGAGGGCAATAATAGTCCTATTTGTATTCTGGAAGGGCAATAATAGTTCTATTTGTATTCTGGGAGGGCAATAATAGTCCTGTTTGTATTCTGGAAGGGCAATAATAGTTCTATTTGTATTCTGGGAGGGCAATAATAGTCCTATTTGTATTCTGGAAGGGCAATAATAGTCCTATTTGTATTCTGGGAGGGCAATAATAGTCCTATTTGTATTCTGGAAGGGCAATAATAGTCCTACATGTATTTGTATTCTGGGAGGGCAATAATAGTCATATTTGTATTCTGGAAGGGCAATAATAGTCCTATTTGTATTCCTTATAGTATCACAAACATGACCGAATTTAATCATACGTAAACTAATTTTTATTTGTATATGCTTGTCAATTTTTTTCTTCATTAGAGTTTACTACTACTACTACTACAACAGCTACTACTAATACTTTTTTTCATTTATTTTTTACTGGCCTGCAGCCTCCCCCAATAGCCATACCTTCGCCACCATTTTATTACCTTAATATTAAATATCCTAATACATAAGTTAAGTAGCTATCCTAGCTGTGTTGAGTTAGTTGAGTGGCAGATCTTTGCGGCATTCAGTGACTGTAGCCTCATAGTCAATATCTGCAACTGTTGTCTGCTTTGGGGCCGATGCTTTCGTTACCCTGAGGCAGAGCAAAGCCGACCGAAGGAGAGAGATGGACAGTCGACATCTCATCCAGGCTTTAACATAACTTCTGGGCTGCTGCTTCTGTTTGGATATCACCTCCGCGAGTCTGGCGTAGAAGCATCTTGCACTTGGTCCCATCCCACCAGAGGTTGTGAACACTAGAGGAGTGAAGCTGCCTTGATCAACGTTCTGAATTCTCTCCCCTATACCCTTATCTTGTCGTTTTCGTTCCTCCTGTGTTCAGAATCGAGAGCTAAGTTACGGTGACATGCAGCCATGGGATCAAAAATCATGTCGAAGAAGGCTCGCTGTCCCCGTGTCCAGAATCCTCGAGCACTGACGTCAACACGGGCTTCGTTGGATGTTTGCTGCTACTACTACAACTACTACTACTACTACTACTACTACTACTACTACTACTACTACTACTGCTACTACTACTACTACTACTACTACTACTACTACTACTACTTTGCAGTCACTCGGAATCGAGTATGACGATCATCCAGTTATGATACAATGATATGAGTTATTAGGGATGTCACCTTCGTTGGTGAGCTATGAGGTGACTAGAGAGGCCGATACGGGACCGGCAGAGTCGTTCATATGTGTTGCACGTGTAGAGGGCTACATCTAGTGCGGGAGGGGCGGCGGCAGCATCTTTCCGGCTTTGGCGCTTGTCTGCCTCGGTATGCAGTCGAGCTAACTCTAAAGTATTGACACCTTGTGTGGTGCTCTTCCAAGCGTTATGGTGTGGAGTGATCGTCTCCCAGGTGAGGGGGTCGATTTGGCAATTTTTCAGGTTCGTCTTAAGACTATCCTTATACCTTTTCAGTTGCCCGCCAGTGTTACGTTTATTATTCCCTAGGTGACTACTGTATTAAGTCGCTGCGGGTAACATGGCCAGCCCAACGTAGTTGTTCATGGATAATGGTAGTTTCAATGCTCCTTCAGTTAGTGTCAGCGAGAATACTGGCATTTGTTCTCTTGTCTTCCCAGCGAACTCGGAGGATGGAACGTTGGTGAAAGTTTTCAAGTGCCTTGAGGTGTCTCCCGTATGTGACCCATGTCTTGCTGCCATATAGCAGTTTGGGGAGGACCACTGCTCGATATACGTGGAACTTTGTAGATAATTTCAGCTTCCTACAGCTGAAGATACTGGTATGGAGTCTGCCAAAGGCTTGAGATGCACATCTGATCTGATGCAGAATTTCTTCATCGGTGTCCACGGTGGTGGACAGGTGGGAGCCGAGATACTGAAAGTGGGTAACATTAGAGAGGGTAGTGCTAGTACCGTTAAGCTGGATGAGTGGTGGAGGTGTGGCTGAACCAGAGGCAGGCTGAAAGGCTGGAGTTTACACACACACACACACGTTAGTAGTCTGCGGTGTAAGACTGAATAAAACTGAGAAATATTTGTGCTGTTAGTGTAAATCAAGACGTGATAAATATTTGTTCCCAGCAAATGAAGTGGGGAAAAAATAACTAGACAAGTTTACTTTATTGAATATTTGTAATTGTCAGTTGCTTGAGGTAACGAAACGGTGTCTCATTTTCATTCTCTTTTATGTTTTATATATGATCCTATTATTAACTGAGATTGAATTCAACATTACAGTCTTCATCAGGAGGTTCGGGCGCACATGACTATTCTGGTGACACGTTTGTAGAAATAGAAGTGAAATATTTGTGTTTGTGAACCATTGTTTATCTCTCCTTAGTTCATGCTATCGAGGCCTCCAGGGTGTACCACAGGGGATTCCTCTTATCAAAGTAATTCTCTCGGTCTGTGTAATGTGAAGAATGTTAGTGTGTAGTGAGGATCTTGATGTTATAATGTACTAGTTAAGTTACCCGACTTGATTGGCCCGGGTGGAGGGAGAGGAGATAGTGAACTACCATCACCTTGGGACCTGCACTTCCTTTACTAAATTTCAGCAACTTTCTCTTGAAAACTATGGTAATGCATAAAGAACATACACATACACAGAGGTGTATCTCATATTTTTTTATCGTTGTTGTTGAACTAGTGCATTACTAACCTTGTTACGCGCATTAAAGACCTTCGTTGTTAAAGCGCAGTAATAGCATTATAACAACATTCTCTCTTTCAACAACAAGAGCACACACACACACACACACACACACACACACACACACACACACACACACTGTATTTTGTATACCTTAAATTTCAGCCTTTCAAAACTGAAGTCTTTGTAGTGTGGATGATAAAGTTTAGTGTAGTGAGAATATATATATACTGTATATATATATATATATATATATATATATATATATATATATATATATATATATATATATATATATATATATATATATATATATATATATGTGTGTGTGTGTGTATACAGGAATGCGGTCACAGGTAATGCTTGTATAAAAACTGAAACAAAATGACTGTGACGGTTTTTGATGTAGTTTCCGGAACTCGTGTATATATATATATATATATATATATATATATATATATATATATATATATATATATATATATATATATATATATATATATATATATATATATATATATATATATATATATATATATATATATGAATAAGTTTAAATAAAACAAAGCACCTAGTGAAAAATGCTACAGGCTTCAACCCACAACTGAAATACTGTAGTGACTTTCATGATGTTATCATATAGTTGCGGGAACACATCACACTGCACCTAATATATCGTTATTGTTTTTATAGCGTGGAGAGTAACGCAAGCCTCGGCTGTGGGGGTGTGCTGAGTGGGATGAACGGTAGCCATGGCTCTGTGGAGGGGTTGGTAGCTGTGGGTTTGTGGAGGGGTTGGTAGCCATGGGTATGTGGAAGGGTTGTTCCATGGGTCTGTGGAAGGGTTGTAGCCATGGGTCTGTGGAAGGGATGGTAGCCATGGGTCTGTGGAAGGGATGGTAGCCATGGCTTTGTGGAGGAGTTGGTAGCTATCAGGGTTGGTATCCATGGGTCTGCGGAAGGGTTGGTAGCAATGGGTCTGTGGAAGGGATGGCAGCCATGGTCTGTGGAAGGATTGGTAGCCATGGGTGTGTAGAGAGATTGGTAGTCATGGGTGTGTTCAAGGAATGGTAGTCATGGGTGTGTGCAGGGATTGGTAGCCAAGAGTGTGTGGAGGGATTGACAACCAAGAGTGTGTGGAGGGATTGACAACCAAGAGTGTGTGCAGGGATTGGTAGCCAAGAGTGTGTGGAGGGACTGGCAACCAAGAGTGTGAGGAGGGATTGGTAGCTATGTGCCTGTGGATTGGTTGGTTAAGAGATGCGTATAGACAGAAAGGGAAGTTTTCAGTCAAGTATATCACGGTCGCCATTGGAGAAGTTGAACTTCAGGGTCTGAGGTGCCATTGATGAGCTTGGCAGGTATGGTCAGGGATACTAGGGAGAGAGGTTGGTAGCTATGATCAGGGTACACCAGGGAGGTAAGGTTGGCAGCCATGATCAGGGTACACCAGGGAGGTAAGTTTGGCAGCCATGATCAGGGTTCACCAGGGAGGTAAGGTTGGCAGCCATGATCAGGGTACACCAGGGAGGTAAGGTTGGCAGCCATGATCAGGGTACACCAGGGAGGTAAGGTTGGCAGCCATGCTCAGGGTACACCAGGGAGGTAAGGTTGTAGCCACCAGTCAGGGGACACCAAGGGAGTAAGTTGTAGCCATGATCAGGAGTACACCAGGGAGGTAAGGTTGGCAGCCATGATCAGGGTACACCAGGAGGTAGGTTAGCAGCCATGATCCCAGGGTTCTGGGAGGTGGGTTAGCAGCCATGGTCAGGGTACACCAGGGAGGTAGGTTGGCATGTAGTCAGGGTTCTGCCAGGGAGGTAAGGTTGGCATGAAGTCCAGGGTACACCAGGGAGGTAAGTTGGCAGCCATGTTCCATTTTAGAGTAAGGTTGGCAGCCATGATCAGAATACACCAGGGGAGGGTAAGGTTAGCAGCCATGATCAGGTACACCAGGAGTAGGTTAGCAGCCATGCTCAAGGCCACCAGGAGAGTGGGTTGGCAGCCATGATCCAGGTACACCAGGGAGGTAAGGTTGGCAGCCATGATCAGGGTACACCAAGGAGGTAAAGTTGGCAGCCATGATCAGGGTACACCAAGGAGGTAAGGTTGGCAGCCATGCTCAGGGTATACCAGGGAGGTAAGGTTGGCAGCCATGCTCAGGGTACACCAGGGAGGTAAGGTTGGCAGCCATGAATGAGAGTATAAACACAGAAGGGCAACAGCAACAAGACGGGAATTTTCGTAATCATAGACTGCCAGACTGAGGCGGTTAGGAGAGCCAAGAAACCACCAACAACACGCAAATTGCCCTGTATCACGCTAATGTCTTCTCCGCCAGCTGAAGATGATGGAGTGGCATTAAGCTACTTGTGATATGAGCTCTTTATAATATGACATCAGGGATCTTCAAGAAACACAAAGAGAGTGACCTGAGATGTGGACATTAGCTGCGTTAGCGCCGGTGGTCAAGAAATTAGTTCTGTCTGTTAGTCAGTCAGGATAGATAATGATTACAGCTCATTGAGATATTTCATTACATACATACATACATACATACAGTATATCTGATATAATAGTTTAAATAGATAGATACCCTCATGCACACCTTAGAATACATATAGCTCAATAAACACAGTCCCCGGAACAGACATCTGGTACAGTACACAGGTAGACCATTGCAGGCATCCTCAAGAACTGGCGATGAACGTCTTAAACAGCTTGGTACTAATCGAACCTTTCATACAAACAATCGACGCTGTATACAAAGACCAGGATTCTTAGATAGTCGTACAGACAATGAGACACAGACGATTCTTTCAGTAAGTATCTCTTCCAAAGACACACCGATCCACAAACGTCTTGCATACACTCACCCCATCCATAAAAACCCGGAGCCCACAGACATACCATGACACAAAGACACCCAACCAACAGACTTCCCCCACCTGAAGACATCCCGACTTACAGACACCCATAGAGAGACAGCGGCGCCCCCTACATAAGCCATGAAGACGGCGAGGCAACATCTCTGGGTTATGGAAGAGTCGCCAGTCCGTCGCCGCTACGACACAAACACATTCTGTTGGTTCTTTACCGGAGAGTTAATACTGAGTTAGTGGAGGGGGCCGGGTTGTCCCACGTCTCCCCGCTGTGAGATATGTGGCGAAGACCTGCCCGAAATACCGCCTCTACCGCCACCGTCACCACCACTAACCGCTATCACCACCCCTATCACCACCTACCACCCACCCCCCTATCACCACTCCTACCACCACCACCCCCCACCAGTTACTGACGAAGACCTGCCGGAAATACTGCCTCAACCGTCACCACCTCTCACTACCACTACACGCCACCACCACCCCTACCACCTTCACCCACACCAGTTATTGACGAAGACCTGCCCGATATACCGCTCTTACCGCCATCGTTATACTTCCACCACCACTATCCCCATCACCCTCACTAGTAACTGACGAAGACCCAAGCACCATCACCACCACCACCACATCCATCACAATCGCCTTTACCCTTACCAGCTACCGACGAAGACATGACCAAATCACCACTACTATTACCACCACCACCAACAACTGACGAATGCTCAACGCTTTTGGAGATTCGCGATGTTAAAACTATGTGATTTTGAATTTCTGTGGATCTGACAGTCCTAGTTGTTGATAGTCGTGGTCCTGAATGTTCTGTGACCTCCAGCTATTGCAGGTGTGAAGTAATGAGGGTTTCATTCTTGAGAAGTATTACGGTGGTCTTGGTTCATCGGTTATTTTGTTCCGTATTGCTATAATGTTCCACGGGTTCGACACTTTTGAATATTTGTACTATTGAGGGTTGGCTGTCCTGAGGGTCTCTTGTTTTAACAGTTTTGTTACTGAAATTTATGTCCCATTGAAAAGTTCCATGGTCTTGTTAAAATCTCTCTCTCTCTCTCTCTCTCTCTCTCTCTCTCTCTCTCTCTCTCTCTCTCTCTCGTCCTCCTTACAGGTCCGTGTTCGCATGTCCTACATCGCTTCCTACAACCAACAACACTCCAATCATCACGGAGGTTCCCAGGTAGCATGTGTGTATATATGTCTAGGTAATCACAGGGTTTGTAACGTGTACCGACGTGTTTTAACCAGCTGTTTGTTTTTACGCTGGGGAGATCCTCGTATAGCGTATGTATTTTTTTCTACCAGGCTGCTTTTAATTAGCTCCCTAAGCTCATACACTAGATATGTTTATAGTTATTTTTTTTTCATATTTTCGTTTTCGTTTAAACGTCTTGTCTCTTATATTTAGAGTAATATGCGGAAGATTAGGTCCTTAGTGATATTACATGGTGAATTATTTATAAAGTGAGGTAAAATATAGAATATTAAATCCTCTCTCTCTCTCTCTTTCTCCAGTTCTTTTCTTTCTTTTTTCCTTCACTACATGAGTCAGTCAGAAGGGTGAGGTAGGGATGGTCATGGGACGATCTATCCTTACTTTTACCAGCCATGAGCTGTTATCGCACCTCAGCTTATTTTATAACTCTCTCTCTCTCTCTCTCTCTCTCTCTCTCTCTCAGTAGGTATTGTGTTATCTTATGAGCGAGTAAAACATGTGACGTAATTTCCTCCACTCCTCCCACCCTCCTTTTTCCCTTTATCACGATGGTGAGGGGGAATGAGTGAGGGGATGAAGGAAGGAGGGGAGAAGAGGGGAAGGGAGAGGAGGTAACATGTCCCTCCAGGCGACAAACACGATAAAAACAATTTCATCATCAATTTCCCCTCTCAAATATATTTTGCATTCGTGTAGAATTGCTTTTACCTCGGGGCCGTAACTTACTCCTCTCACGGCTCCGCTATGTATGGATTTTATGTGCACGAGACGCCGGAGATGTGTATTCCACTATTATAAGAGACTACACATGTATGTTAATATTTGTTGAGCGATATCAACTTTGTAAGTTATAAAGGAGACATTAAGTTGACACGTACGTATATTTTTGTGGAGTGATAACGATTCTGTAAGCGATAAAAGTGACATTTTGCTGTGAATTCTATGCTTCTTGATGGTCGCCAAGCTGGAACCTGTAGAGGAAAGAGTGTGAAGGTGGAGAGGTAGGTATCGGATGTTGTCAGGTCGGGGGGGGGGGGTACGTTTCCGTAGACAAATGATCGCTCAGCGACACACCGTTCTGCAGCACGACTATCATTCACTGACACACCCGTGTTGGAGGACGGTCATTTTTCACCCTCACTTCAACGTTAAGGACACTAGCATTTCGCAGAGGCAAAATTTCTCTGGGAATTAGTTTGCCGTCAGATCAGTCTTTTGGAAATAATGATCATTTATCGACACACCGTTTTGTGGGGGGAAAAGGATCGTTCTTCTGACATCCACTTAAGCTTGATTTACAGTATTTCCTCACACTCTACTCACATCCCCGGGTAGGTTAAACATCACTCTTAAAACAAACGTACAGAGGGACATTCTTCGCCATCATTTAACATTAAGTCCAGGAAGACGGTTTAGTTTTTGCCACATCAAGTCTGACTTTGATATTTCAGCTTGGGAATGATACTGATAGGAGCCAGGCAAGATGGGTACATTTATATTAAGTTACACGTCACGATAGCATTAACATGGTTCCTACACGGCTGAGTCTCCCCTGATTTTTAAATATTTTTGGTTCAGTTTGGAATAAACCATTAGAAAGAGAATGACTTTAACCCTTAATGGAATAGTGTTGCACTTAGGTATTTTATTCTGGCTAACGCTGAGACACCCTTACCGGTCAATGGGTTAAGGGTAGCAAGAGTTAATTACCCAATACAAAATAACTACCTGTAATACCTTAACCAAACTAGGTACTAAATTAACTCAACCGAGCTTAGACGAGTTGAACTCGCTTAACCTAACTTATATGTAAACTCATCTTAGCAAACTTAACTAAATTCACAGGAACTAAGACTCAATTTATTTTACTTAATCTGACCATATCAAGATTTAGCTAACCTAACCTAGCAAAGTGACCTAACGTAATCTACCTTTATCTGGCCCAGCTGACTGGGTGGGAATGCTCTGGGATCGAACCAGGAGGCGAGTGCTGTATCGACTCTGCTTCCACACCCGTATTATCAGAATATTATGACCTAAATAACCTTAATCTGGTGGGATTGTGTTCAGTTTACTATTCTGGTGGCGGGATTTTCTCCACTAGAGTTTTATTCTCTGAAAATTTGTGTTGCGGTATTTTTTTTTTTTTTTTGTCCAGTGGGAACTGTTCCATGAGATTTTGTCAAGGAAGAAACCATTCAGTAGAATTTTTGTCCACGCACAAAGAATCATGCCTATTGGCCAGTGAACTGTCCACTGACTTACGTTTTATTGTCGGACACCTGGCAGCGGCTCACACACGCCCCGCTGCCAGACAACATATCTCCTGCTGCCGTTTCCGGCCGTGTGGGGAAGAGTGTCGTACACATACACAGCAACAAAGGGGGACTTCGCTGATTTTTGTATGGATGTGAGATATCAACTGGCTGTGTGAGATATGGTGGATGAGGGTGGGTAGAGGGTCTTGGTTGAGTGAATTTCCGTCTGTATGTGTGTCTGTTTATATGTAGGGGTGCGGTAGTTGAGTGGATAGAGTACTTGCTGCATGTCCTGACTGTAGTTGGTTAGAGTTAGGAGCACATTTCCCCTCCTGTTCACCCAGTATGAATGGGTACCTAACTTTAAAGTTTGGGAAGTGAAGACAGCCGAGTGCAGTGGCGGCCACATTGCCTCTATGTGAAGCGTAAAAAGGCCAAGTGATACAGTATGTTGTATCCACACAGCTCCCAACAGATAGTCTTGCCAAGAGAATTCACTTTCACATATTTATCTCTATGCCAATATCTTCACCTGTCTCTACTTTCTCTCTCTCTCGAAAACTTAATGAACAAGCGTAAATAGTTGAAAATATATTAGAGTAAATACAAATCACGTACTCCGACACCTGACAGCCGCAGAACAATTAAATAAAAACACAAGCATTATATAATTAGACCAGTTGTAAATGAAATAATGTTGAGATGTTTACAGCCTCATTTAACTTATCCTCCTCACATTAAACATTACACATGGGCCTGGTTCATATATACAGTACAAACTACAACTGGTGTTATATGAACCAGTTTTTTGAGGGAAGAAATATTGTTGCCTTTTATATTTTTATGGTGAAAACTTTTATATACCTGCTGTTGGTGTTTCTTGTTATGACTACAGGTAGAAGGGAATAATTTTTGGGTGTGAAAATTACGTGAAAAAATGTATATTATTTTTTTTACTCGATTTAATAAACATTAGGTAAAGGAGAGTTTGTTTTTATTTTTCATAGGTAATAAACTTCGTATGAATGAATTTATACTACATGTTTATTCCTTTAAATCTTTCTCAATGAACAAAGCAAGAATGATTTTGTTTTAATGTTTGTTTGTAAGTCTTAATAAACATCGTGCGAATAAATTTGTATTCTATATAATTTTAATGTATGAATATGTATGTAAGGTATTGGTATATTCGTATTTAACATACATACATACATACATACATACATACATACATACATATCATTTTGTTGATGTTGAACTGCGATAATTAACACTGAATGATAATTTATTGGACCAAAGGAAAAATATTACCTGTATGATCTGTATACTTGTTTCATCACTGTGTGACTATCTATCTATCTATCTATCTATCTATCTATCTATCTATCTTTCTATAGGTATCTATCTATCTGTCTGTCTGTCTCTCTGTCTTTATCTATCTATCTATCTATCTATCTGTCTATCTATCTATCTGTCTGTCTGTCTGTGTCTGTCTGTCTGTCTGTTAAGGATTTTAGCTTTTGTTTAATATGAAGCAGCTGACTTATCCTCCTGTCACACTTACACTGTGAGGACAAAATTATTAAACTGAATTAGGCAAATTAGTTCTGGGTAAGTCTCTCTCTCTCTCTCTCTCTCCTGTAATAATTTCCTTGTTTGTCTCCTCTTGTTAATTAACACAATTGTCGGGGAACAGCTCCTGGTCTCAGCTGAATATATTTCCTGGTTCGTCTTTTTAATTTTATTATTATTGTTTATTATTCTCTTCTATGTTTCTCTCTTGTTTCTCATTTACACTCATTTATCGATTTATTTATGCGTTTACGTTTTCATGATTCAACCAATTTAAGGGATTTGAGTCAATATAAATCACAGTAAAAAGAAAAGAAAATTTGATTTTTGATAAATATAATATGTTGATATTTACTGTAGTGTGAATAAAAGGGTTTTCCAAGTCTGTGATTAAGATAAACTTGTCCACGTTTTCTGTTTCACCTTTTGTCTTCACTTCTCCAGCGACTAGTGTTGGTGACGTCACTCCTGGCGAGGTGATGGCACACTCCAGGGTTTTAGCATCAGTCACCATACTTTACCTACTTACGTATATGATGTAAATTATATGAATGAGTTTAAATTATATTAATACTCAGTCTTAGAATTAACTTGGCCAGGCATATGATTCAAGACGGTTCATTGTTGTCTGGAGTACTTGATAACATGAGTGCCTTTTCTTTTTCATTCTTTCAAGCTTTTTTAACGCTTAATGCTGAGTGGCCAGGAACAATAGGAAATATACACACATTATTCCTCCAAGGTTTGTCATCATCTACTCTTACGGCTGTTAAAAATATGATATTTCCAAAAATTTAGAAACAAAAAATACCTCGAACGCCATGCTATCAGTTTATTTACGCATACTGGTGCACAGACATCTTACCAATTATATTTTCTCCGAGAGGCAGTCCGTCTATCCTCTCCCTACCTGCCCACAAACTTTTTCAATCTCCACATTATATCATCAGTTTTTTGTACAATTTTTACATCCTATTTACCGTACTTCCAAATGCAAGATAAAATAAGTACTGTAAGTATTTAATATCGTTTATGCCCTGGATGATATATACAGCAGAAAGAGTACGTTAATATATTGTTACAACCCTCCTTTCGCCGCTTACCAGCATCCACCGCTGTTCTTAATCTCCTATTTCTTTATTTTTTACGTCTTTTTCTAATTCCTATACTTCCTCTTCTTCTGTACTGTTTCTTGTTTCTTTCATTTCTTCCTTCAGCAATTTATTTCTGTCTTTATCTTAACCTTTTATTTTTTCATTCTTTCCCCGTTTGTTTCTTCTCATATTATTCGTTTTCTTTCTTCCTTCTTCTTCCTTTCTTTCTCAAATCACCTTTCCATCTTTTTTCTTTGTTGTTTGTTATTCTTTTATTATTTTTTTTTCTATATTTGTTATCCTTTTTCATTTCCTTTCATTTTCACGTTTATTTTCATCTTTTCTTCGTCATCTCTTGGAACATGTATGATACAATAGGTAATACAACGAGACACCTGAATACACTTTACAATACAGTAACTTGATACACTAGATAAAAAAAAAAGTTACCCCGTTATTGAAATCGAGATCAAGAAGTTTACAGCTAAAACTTTTAAAACTGAAATTTCATTAAGTTTTTTCTTTCTTTCTTGGGGAGATTCTTGAAAACTTTGAGAGATGAGAAAAGTCCTAAGTCCAGACACTCACTTGAGAGGTTTTATTCATTCTATGTTTATAATTTGATACACTGTATTATTTATTATATATTCATAACTTGTTACATTTTATTGATTATACTTATTAACTTATGATTGTCTTGTTGTTATAATGTTGTTACTGCACTTCAACAACGAAGGTCTTTAAGCACATAATGAAGTTAATAATACACTAGTTTTCTATCCTTCATATGTGTTTTTTTTTCAGTTCTTTTATTTCTTTCGTGTCTCTCTCCCTCTTCGCTGTCTCATTTAATCTTAACGTTATTTCCAAATTAAGCACTTGTCTGTCTACCTCTTCCTTTTCATGTATCTTTCTATCCTTCTATCCATTTCCGTCAGTTTCTCATAAAAGTTTACGAATGTGTTGAATAATATACAAAATTCCTGGGCTAAGAAGACTAATGATTTGCCAATAAGAAGTTTTTATTTATTTTTTAATTTTCATTTTTATGCAACTCTTTGAACTTGGTGGCATATTCCCTCGTACTCAAGAGGTTAAATCATCGTATTCGATATCTGGTTCATCGTACTCAAGGGGGTAAGTTATCGTACTCAAGGCGTTAAATCATCGGATTCAAGGCGTTAAATCATTATATTCAATAGGTAGTTCATCGTATTCAGTGGCTAATTCATCGTACTCAGTGGTTAGTTCATCTTACTCAAGAGGGGTTAAGTTCTTCAGATTTTTTAAATTTTTATTCTGTGTAATGTTAACCCCCATTTCCATTGTGTGTGTAGTGTCCTTGGTCAAGCTACTAATGCCACACCCTGTATGTAAGCATTTTCTGCAGCTGGAGGAATATAGCGAGTAGCATCTGTGGGAAGTAAAAGAAAGAAAATGATTGAGTTTGCCCTACAATATGACCCATCCCTTGAGGCCCTCAGTCGCCGTGGTCTAACGCAGTGTTTTCCGACCTTTTTCAACACTGGGTCACAGTTCTCTGCACCTCTAAGTCCTTTGGTCACATGTAAAGTTGTCATCATAAAAAGGATACATTTAATAGGAAAATCATACTTCTGTATAAGTACACTACAAATATCTTACAATAAGTTGCATTTATCCAGAAAATTGATCTTTACATTTACACCTACAGTGCAAAGTACAAAATAATAAACACTTACACATACAATTAATTTGTGCAGCCACGCCTCATCACAAACTACATATGGTATTGGATACTTTCAGTGTGATTTTTGTTGCTGGATAGTTGCAGCAAGCAAGTTGAATCGTGGGGCAATATTTCTTGTCGCTGCCACTGTCATGCACGCAGACAACATCGTCTCTCCAAGCCTCTGCCTTTTTTTCCTCTTGTTGGTGAGCAGATCTGAGAACCCTCTCTCAGAGGAGTAAGTGCTGTGGAATGCCACCAGAAATTGGAGTGCTTTACCAGCATTCATCTCATATGCTTCTTTCTGGCTCACTGCTACCCAAAAGTCGGTGCGGTTGCGGCTGTTGCAAAAGTCCTTCATTTCTGAGTCACAGTAGAGTTCGATCAGTGTGTCTTTTTCTTGAGTGGGCAGATCGCTGTCGTTCAAGTTTGAGATAAGGAACGGGTTTCTTATCCAACTATTCTTCTTCTTTTCTTCCTCATTTGCAGGAGGAAAATAGTGGTTAAAATAATGCTGGGGAACGGTGAGATGTTGGGACACAACTGTCGTCATTTTGTCGTCAATGACTTCATCCTTGGGCTGCAAACACTTGCCCAAGCTCATCGAAGTCTGAAAAGTCCCTTGTCTCAACTATTTTCTTCCACCCTGACATTTTCAATTTTGTCATTGGAAGTGAACACATCTTGACCTGGCCCTTGAAGGGAGAGGTTCAACACATTGAGCTTGGTGAATATATCACACAAGTAAGAAAGCTTAGCACCCCACTCCTCTTGCATGAAACAGAATGCATGCGGTGAACCACATTCTTGCAAGAAGCCATGAACTGCCTTCCTTAGTTGAAAGAATCTCTTCAATGCAACTCCTCTTGATAGCCATCGCGCTTCGCTGTGAAGCAGCAGGGTCTTCTCAGTCTCCCCTATCGAATCGCAGAAGTCATGGAACACGCGAGATTTTTTAGCTTTGCTCTTGATATCATTGATGATAATGACGCACTTTTTCATTGCTGCATCCACATCGGACTCACTTGGTAGATGCTTTGATGCCAAATTCTGGCGATGCAAGGTGCAGTGAGAACTTCTACATTTCGGTGCATAATCTTTCAATCTTGCCATTGCACCATTTCTTATCCCAACCATACTCGCTGTGCCATCGGTTGTGATGTGTGAACACTTTTCAATTGCAATCCCTTTATGGGTGAGACAGTCCAGAACTTTTTTTGCAACGCTTCACTTGTAGTTTCTACGCCAACATCTTCACAGAAAATAAATTCTTCTGTCATTCGCAAGTGCTCACAATCAACATGGCGAAGGAAGCGTATCAGCTGAGCCCTGTTTGTGATATATAGGATATAGCAAGATTGACTTGTTCACTGATTTTTGTGGGTCACAATGTCGGTCACAGCTGCTCCTGGGTCACAGCACCTGGTCACAGTAGTCTGTCGGGTTACACTAGTAGAAGGTTTGGGTCACAGTACTGTGACCCGGGCCACAGGGTTGGGGAACACTGGTCTAATGACTCCTATTATAATTGTGTTTTTTTTTCTTATTACAAACTGAACGAAATCAAATGTAGTTAATCTATTACACAAATTAAATTATATAAATAAAAGTTTGTAGTGTGCATGTGTGTGTGTGTAAGCTGGACAACGCAGTTAATATACACCTCGCAGGCTGTTAAATCTCAGTAAATCGTCTTGACATCAATATCAGTGAAGTGTATAAGCTCTTCAGTCACCTTCCCATGAAGTGACGTAATGGATGTACATTGTTCTTGAAGATGATGTTTCTGTTCTGTTATTACGCTGAACTGCTGAATTGACTGTACGTGTGTCTTCAACTGTTCCTGTATTTGTGACCCCAATATTCTTGTGCGTTTTTTCTCAACGTATTCTTGTATTTTCCTTATCTATGCCTATTCATGTATTTTTTCTGTATCTCTATCTTTTCATGTATTCATATTTGCTTTTGTATTTGGACTTGTGCCTGTTCCTGTATGTACTGTACCTGTACTTGCATAATTATCTATTTGTACCTTTACCTGTATTTCTAACTAATTGTCACTGTATTTTAAATCTTTATTGTTCCTGTATATGTACCTGTTCTTGTAGATGTATTTTTGCTTGTATTTATATCTACGTATACCTATACTTGATATATATATATATATATATATATATATATATATATATATATATATATATATATATATATATATATATATATTTATTTATTAGTCAACAAAAAACTATCTTCACCTTTTCAGTGTGATAAAATATAATACAACGGCCAAAGAGTTCTCACCAATGCTCTCGGGTCTTGCTTGCCATGCGTGATATGGCATCAACCATCAGTGGAGGGCCAGTTACTCTATTCCGGCTGTTTGCTATTATAATGATATATCCCATTATGTTTTTTAGCAGAATGTGTTCACTGTGAATAAAAGAATAAACATGATAAACACATCGGATATACAACTGAAAGCGTATCATCGGAACATGTCAAGTTAATTATTATTGTTAGAAACACAAACTTCAGTGCCTGCTTAACTCTATATCAGCATAGTAATGTCATTCTTACTGCCAGAATGTCTTAAAATATAAACTAATGTTGTAATATTGGCGAATTATGAAGATATCAGATTCAGTGAGATTACGGTAGCATGACATTATATGAAAATAATGAACTGAAATTAACAATTTAGGGAACGGACAAGAAGGTTGTGCGTCATATGATAATTGGGAAATGCATATAAGGCTTGTATTTTCAGATTCGTGTGTT